>NW_026717668.1:0-38618 GCF_029784015.1 Lycium ferocissimum | reverse complement strand
ATCTTACGATAGTTGATTCTCTAAGGAAAGATATAGTGATAATGATAATGATGATGATGATGTGTTTTTATTTATGTACTCTTATATATATATATATATATATATGGTCATGGGTGGCATGTAGAACCCGAAAGGGCCGGTAAGATATGATCGAGTCCCGAAGAGCCCGATATCGACATGATCGAGGTCACCAGTGGCCGGCACGGATATGATCGAGTCCGTAAAGGGCCGGCACGGGATATGATCGAGTCTCGAAAGGGCCAGGTACGGATACTACCGAGCCTATATGGCCAAGTAAGGATACTACCGTGCCTATATGGCCAGGTACGGATATTACCGAGCCTTACTATGGACGGGTACGGATATTAACGAACCTTACTATGGTTGGGTACGGATAATACTGAGTCTATATAGCCCGGTACGGTATTGTATAGTATTGTATTGTATTGGTATTGTATGAGTACGTATGTTGATACATGAAATGTTTCTTCTAGAAAAAGGTTCCTAAGAGGGTATGATTGTTACACCAAAAATTTCGTTAGCATACAGTGAATAGAATAATGAAGGGCATGACGTGTGCGATGTTTTGATAAGAAAGGAATAGCCTTTAATGGTCCTAATTAAGATTTCCAAAGACATTCGAGGTAAGAGAGGAAAGTTACAAGGAAAGCGAGTCATAAGTTGTGTGTCGGGCAAGAATTTTGAGTATCGAGTTAATGACGTTCTAATGATGCTTTGGGAAAGAGTTATAACGTCCCTTAGATTTATGTTGAAGTGTTAAACAAGTGTTAAGAAGGTTCCATATGATTGGAGATCAACGAACGACGGAGAACATTTCGTGAAAAAATGTTATACCGACTTATACGGTCCGTATAACATTATACGGTCCGTACAAGGCCGTATAACACCCAAAATAGATGATGTTCCGGCTAGTGGTGAAACTACAACTTATAAGGGTCAGAAAGTTCCACGACCGTATAAGTGTCCGTGGAAGTCCCGACAAGCTGAATAAGTTTTGATTATATAAATGTGTTCCCACTATTTATTTCATTTCCACATTCCTTCATCTCTCTCAAGACTTAGAAGGTTCCATATATTTCATCCACAAGAAAACAATGGAAATCAAAGATCAATATCAAGAATTCAAGTGAATCAAGTAAGGAAACCCAAAGAAAGTCATATAAGCCAAGAGATTTCAAAGGAAGTGAATTAGGGTTTTTGGTGCAAGAAGAGTATTGCCACTCAAGGCTTATTCTTCCATTCTCTAAGGTAAGTTTCATGACATTTTCATGTTGTTTGAAGTATTGAAAATTTGAAACACTTGGATTGTAGTAGAATATAGAAAAATGGATCATAAATGTGGGAATAGTGTCATTGGTGAGCCATAGCTTGGAATGAATCATGGATAGGGATACGTTATGATTATAAGTAGATTATGAATGGTATGTAGAACACGGAATGAGTGTTATATATGAAGAAACGTGATAATGAACTATGATCGTGATTTTGGAGAATTAAAGGGAAATTGTGAAATGCGAATAATGTAAATGAATGAGGATTGTTGTTTATGATATTGTGATTGTTGTTATGAACGTTTGGGAGTTGATATGGAATATGGAGGAAGTCGTATAAACAAAGGAAATGCTGCCCAATTTTATCTAGCTTTAGTAACCATGTCTTTATAATTGTTTAGCTAATGTCGATACGAATTCTCTTGAAGGTAGAACGTGTGCATTAAAGGAGAACGAGCAAGTGATAGAATAGTTAAGAGACAAAGGTATGTGAGGCTAGTCCTTCCTTTCTAAGGCATGAATCTTATGGCATGACTTTCCTCCTTCTTCATGAATTTCCTATCTTCAAGAAAACTAAGAGTCCTTGTTCATGAATAGCTATATGAGATAAGAGATATATTATGAGTACGATTATGATGATGATAAGCTTAGGTCTAAGATTCTAGAGTCCATGATACGATGTTCCTATAAAGCTAATGATGCTATCTATAATCCATTGATGTTGATCATTATATACACTCACCTTATATGCTAATTCCTTCAAGGTGAGGCAAAATGTTTATAAATGCTCCATAATGGAATCGGGGGTTCACGACCTTCTGTCACCCCGATAACGTACAGTCGTCCTTGAGTTTCCATGCATGCATTATGATGAGCTATGATAAGTATATTATGATGAGTATATTATGATAAGCATATGATGATGATGTTACACCGCGCCTATATGGTCAAAGGGTCACCACCGTGCATATGTAGCCTATACACCATGGCCGATGGTGGGTAGACACCACCAAATGGGTATGAGACGGTACTCCTGACGCTGGAGGCCCGGACGCAAAGCAATGCTATTGATTATCACACCGTACCTATATGGCTTGAAAGCAAAGCTTATACACTTATGCATATATGCTATGATGATGATTATGGAAGTAAAGTTCTTATGCATTATTTCTTTTATGATTCACTTACCATGTATTGCTTCTCATTTGATGCCTCATCATTTCATTGATGTTTCATTATTGTGGATGCCTTATACTCAAGACAATGTTCGTATTGACGTTCGTTTTTCTTTGGACGTTCGTGTTCATGCCCACAGACAGAAGCGGATCCGTACCGTAGGAGCTATTAGCTGATTTGAAGAGCACTCCATTTTCCGGAGGTGCCATTGATTATTCTTTTGGTACATATGTATATATCCATGTTTGGGCATGTCGGGGTCCTGTCCCGTCCATATGTCTAGTACTCTAGTAGAGGCTCGTAGATACGCAAAAGATAGTAGTATGGCCCCGTCAGCTCTCATTATATGTATATATATATATATTATTTGATAAAAGGGTTACGTGTATAAAGTAAATATGTCTCAAATGAAATAGTATTTTTAGGTTTATGAGCATAAAAATACAATGAAAGCATGAGTAATAGAATGAGTGGTGCCGTGTTAGCCCCGGTGCCCGCCATGGTTCTAGTTTCGTCGTGATAAAAGTGGGTATCGTGCAGTGCGCTTAGTCTCCAGGGAAGTGTCTACGAGCCGTGTTCAGAGTCTTGTTTATGATGTATTGTGCGCCACGTTAATAAATAAGAGGCTATAAGGGAATTTAGGAAAATGACCATCTTTCTTACGAGATCGCGCATGTAGCCGTGTATAAGATTTAATGCCCCCCAACAAGTATGCCATGACTTCGTAAATGCGCGCCAAAGGAACAAAGCCGCCCGTTTAAGGGCAAGACTACGATGAAAAGGCGGGCGTAAAGAGAGCCGCCAATGAATGTAAATGAGGAATCACATAATGAGGTTCAACTAATGCTTTTTCCACCCCGCCTATTGCTGTACAGCAAGCAGGAGCCGCCCGCCTTTCTATGCTCAGCTTCCTTCCTTAATCGTCACTTCGGTCAAAAAGGGACCGAAGCTACCTTTCATCGAGGGAAGTGGGTTGCCGCCGGTCCAAAGAATATCCCGAGGATCGGTCCCCTTAGTCCCGGCCCCCTGATTTTGTTTTTCCAATCCCCCGGGAAAGGGGGTCGCCGACGAAGATCCGGGTTTATTGATGAGATGTTAGGACTTTAAAAATTATTCATGCCTCCAAACCAATCAGGGAGCGGGCATCATAGCCCCGAAAGGGGGGGATTGTGGTTAAAAATTGGATAGCATCAAAAGAGAAGCGCCCCCTCCCGTTTGGCAAGAATTTGAAATCCCCATTCCCCAAATTATTTGCCACCCGAGGTGGGCCCTGCTTAGGGGGAAAGGATTTCAAAAAAAAAAGGGGAATAGGGGCCCCCTAAGATACCCTTTTAATTTAATTCTTTGGGCCCAGATATGCTCCGACAAGGGTAGCCGACATGGGAGATCGGGTATAGATTTGTAAGGGGGGCTTGGGGGCCACTTTTTAAGGATTGTTTGACGGTTCTTACAAGATGGGATACATTTTATTCCCCCCTGCCCGAAATAGAAGGGAAAACAACATCCGGGAGGGTGATCGTGATATTGTTTGGCGACAAGAGGGCCGATCTAAAAGTAGTGATTATTAGAGGGGGATAAACGGAACCCCAGACACTGGTCCCGGGGCCGAGACATCCACCCCCGTTTTGGGGGTTGTGGGAGAGGAACGCTCCCCGGGGTCGAGTTCGGGGCCCCCGGTTTTCGCGCGGGGGGGAGATTATACCCGAGGTGACCCCAAGACGGATGCCCCGGCTGGGATTTTCCCAAAACTGTCACGCAAGGTGGTTCGGATGCCAAGTACCCGCGGGCCGTGTTGGGCACATGATGAGATATTACCCGTTGATGAGCGGTGAGTTGGGATCCAGCCCACAAGATCCGGCCAATCGGTTCTTCTTCGCCCTGCAGGGCAGTACCCCGCATTCTAGCAAAGGTGCCTAGAGAGGCTGGCGGGGAGCATCCACTTCAGGTGCCACTCAGCCCCGCATGTATGCTTTAGCCGGACGACAGGATCTTGAGTCCTCCCCAGATGTAGTTACATGTACATTGATCGTATTTTCTCATGATGTCTATGCATTGATAGATCCGGGTTCTACCCTATCCTTATATTTTATATGTTGCTAACCGTATTAGGTGAAACCCGAGCCAATTAAACCTTTTCGAGGTATCTACCTCGGTTGGTGATCCCGTGATAGCGAGACAAGTGTATAAAGATTGTGTACTCAGATATATGACCGCTCAAACTAAACATTTAGTCGAGTTGGAAATGTTAGGATTTCATGTGATTACGGGTATGGAACGTTGGCCTCATGTTATGCTAAATGTTTCGATCGGCCGACCTGAAGTAGTTCGATTTCAATTTCCGGGGAGCCCCGTGCTTGAATGGAAGGGTACCACAACATCTCCAAGAGGTAGGTTTTATTTCCTACCTTAAGGCAAAGACAGCTGGCGGCCATATTTATCACTTAGTCCGAGTTCATGACACCGGCTAAATTCGCCAACTTTCCAATCCGTACCTAGTGAATGAATTTCCTGTATTGCCTCGATGAACTCTCTGTGCTCTTTCTCCGGAAAGGGAGATTGATTTTCGCTATTGATATTATTGCCGATACCAAAACTCATTTTCATTCCTCCTTATCGAATGGCACCGACAGCACTGAAAGAGTTAAAGGCGGCCATTGAAAGATTTGCTTGAGAAGTGGTTTATTAGACCCGCTCATCACCGTGGGGAGCACTGTCATTTGTGTAAGAAAGAAAGATGGTTCTTACGAATGTGCATCGATTATAGGCGCTGAACAAGGTGACCGTAAAGAACAAATATCTTTCCATGATTGATGATTTGTTTGATCAATTGCTGCCAAGTGGTTTTCCAAAATAGATCCGAGGTTTCGTTATCATCATGCGAGAGTTAGAAAAGAAGATATTCCAAGACAAACTTTTCAACGAGATATCACCATTATGAATTTTGGTGATGTCATTTGGCTAACCAATGCCCCATAGTTGTTCATGAATTTGATGAATAATGTATTCAGTTCTTGAATTTATTCGTGTAATAGTATTCATCGATACCCATATTCGTGTACCGACAGAACTCCAATTATGCATCATTTATTGTTCTTGGAATTCTTCGAACTCGAGAATTATATGCAAAATTTTCAAAATGCGAGTTTTGGTTGAATTCTGTGACATTCTTGGGTCATGTTATTTTAGATGAGGGCATTAGAGTTGACACTCAGAAAATTAAAGTCAGAAAGACATGGCCAAGGCCTCACGACGCCAAGTTTCGTAGTTTTCCGGGATTACAGTTATTATAGAAGGTTCGTAGAGGGCTTTTTCATCTATTTCAGCCTGCTGACGAAGCCAACTCCGTGTAAGTCGCCTAAATTTCAAGGAATGATGCTTGTGAGCGTGGCTTCCAAGAGTTGAAGGACATATTGACCTCGCCCTCCTCTTAACACTCCCAAAAAGGCCGGATAGTTATGTTGTATGGCTGTGATGCTTCCGGTGTTAGGGGATATGTATTGATGCAAATATGGTAAATTCATCGCTATGCTTCGAGACAACAAGAAAGATGAAAATAGTTACCCAACTCATGATCTTGAATTAGCCGCAATATTCATGCATTAAAGATGTGAGACACTACTTGTATGGTGTGCATGTTGATATCTATACGTATCACAAGAGTTCCTAATACATTTTCAAACAAAAGGAGTTGAATCAGGCAAAGGCGGTGGTTAGAATTATTGAAAGATTATGATGAATATTCTATACCACCCGGCAAGGCAAATGTAGTAACGATGCGTTGAGCCGCCGATCAATGGGCAACATGGAAGTTCTTCGGAGAAGAAAGAATTTATTTAAGAGCTCCATCAACTAGCTAGTCTTGGAGTACGTCTAATTGATTCAGGTAGTGCAGGAGTTAATGTTAATAATCCCACAGTTTCGTCCTTGGACATGGAAGTAAAAGAGCGGCAATATGAAGATCCTCAGTTGAACCATTATAGAGATGCATCTCATGAAAAAAAGAAGTCTCCGTTTGAAACCTCTATAGATGGAATCCTTAGATACCGTGGCAAAAAAGCAGGTGTTCGTAATGTTGCGTAATTGTGGCGCTCGATTCTAGAATACGTTCATTATTCTCGGTATTCTATTCATCCAGAGCGACAAAGATGTATCATCATCTCGTCACATATTGGTGGACGGGAAGGAAGAGAGACATAGCGATTTGTAGCTTAATGTCCAAATTGCCGCAAGAAAGATCGAACATCAAAAGCCGTGAGGATTATTGCAAGCGATGGAAATTCCTACTTGAAATAGGAAGCGATCAATGTGGATTTTATTACGATTACCTCGTTCCCGAGGGCAAGTATGATTCCATACATGATCGGGACAGACTCACGAAAGTACCATTTTCTTCCGGTCACGGGAATCAATTTAACCACAAGAGAAGATTATGCAAGGTTGTATATCAAGGAGATTGTGCGACCAATGGGTACCGATATCCATTATTACGAGTAAAAAATTTTTGCCTGCCAAGTTCTTTTTAAAAACCTTTTGGTTTTGGAAAAAAAGGGAAGGCTCAAAAACGACATTTTATCCGGAAACGATGGGGGTGAACAATTCGACCCCCAAATATTTCCACGATCAGTGACCAAATTTTTTATTAAAGACCAATTACCACTTATTGAGTTTTAACAACAATAGCTACCATTCCAAAAATTTAAAATGGCTTGTAAAGAAAGGGGGTTCCAATTTGGGTGGTTTGAAAAGGGGAAGTACGCCCAATAGGCCCTTTTGTTGATTCAGCAAGTCAGAAAAAGTCAAGGTGATCCGAGATCGATTGTTGACAGCCCAGAGTCGCCAAAAATCATATGCGGACAACCTAAAAAATTTAGAATTTCAATGTGTTGATTGCACTTCAAGGTGTCGCCAATGAAAGGTGTGATGAAATTTGGCAAGAAAGGAAAGCTAAGTCCTCGATATATTGGACCCTATAAGATTATTGTTATACCCCGCGTTTTCAGAGCATGAGTTTGATATGTACCTCATCGTAGTAATGGGATGTTTTGAAAGGCGAAGCCATGGAAAGTACGTAACAACGAAGAAAAGGGTGAATTACGATCTCGTAAGTCGTAATCGGGAAAGAATATTTTGAAACACGGGAACATGGCCATTATTAGTGTAATAAGTGATAAATATCATGTATGGAGAATTTCGGAATATTTCGGGATTGAGCAAATTGAAGAAAATAAGTTCGACGAAAATTTGAGCAACGCGGACGGATTTTAGTTAACTTTGGAGGCGCATATCTCATAGTATATGTGGAGTTTTAAGGTGGTTCAAAGTCCTAAAATGAAGTTCGTCGAGTCTAGTTTGTAATGCAACCAACCGTTCATTGATAGGACATCGGAGTAGAGAATTATAGACGTTACAAGCTGAACTGTCGACGCAGAAACAGTATTCAGCAGTCCGTTTTAAGGGTTAAAAATCTCATTTTTTTTCATCCAAAACTTCCAAAAATTTCCAGAAAATTCAGCAAGGGGGGAGCAAATGGAAGACCAAAAATTCTCCCTCCAAAAAAATTATTTTCCTAGCATTCCTACCAAGTGGAAGGTCCTTATTAACATGGGATGATTGTTGAGGCAAGTAGAGTGTTGTTCTTGAAGTTTTCAAGCCTTAGCCGAGTGAAGAACCAAGTGAAGGTAAGGTTTAATTTCATCTTTCATGTGTTATGGATGGTTTGTACATGTTGTGGTATGTGGAAATAAATGAAGTTCATGAAATTGTGCATGTAGAAGTGTATGGATGTGTGTTGGAAGAATGGTGAAGTAATTGTAGTTAGCACGTTTGTGTATTGTTATGACGTGTAGAAATGAATGGAACTCATAAAATATTGGAGTTGATGTTTGGCCGTGTATGTTGGATTGGGCCGTGTGTGTTGTGTTGTGTAGGAAGTGAATAATTAATTTTATTTAGTGTAATTTGGTTGTTGTGTTGTGGATTATGTGAAGAAAAATGAAGTTTTAATGATCCAAGTTGAAGCTATAGTTGTGCGGGCTGTTTTTGGAGCCAATTTGGTCCTAATGTGTTTTCTTGAAGTTATGATAATGATATTGCTAACGTGCGGATTGTTGGTGAAGTTTATGAATTTGGAAGGAAGAAATATGTTATGGTTGCTCATGTTGAGTTGGGAAGGTTTCGGTTCTATGGCATATTATTTGGATTGTTTGAATATTTTTGTGGATTGTTGGAAATGTTATTGAATCATGTTTGAATGGTTTTGAGTTGGTATTTGAACGCGTGAGCAATGATATTGAATTGATTATATATGTTGGTTTGAACGTAATTGGAATGTCGTCGATTGTGCGAAAGAAGGTTGTTGATGATAAAGTGCTTTTTGAATAAATGGTTGATGTTGTTAGAATGTTTGTTGGTATTGTTGTTGATGAATTTGGCCGAGTTGAAATCTCGGGGTTGTTGCATTTATAGGGGAAGTGCTGCCCAAATTTCTATAAATAAAAGTAATGGCTTGGAATTGAATTCTTTGACGCTCATGGTTAATGTTCGATGCCTATTGATGTTGTTGTAGATTTTGAGAAGACAAGACTTACGTTTGGACTAGCTTAGGAAGCAAACCAGGTATGTGAAGCTTACCCTTCTTTTCTTTTGGCATGTCTTAGACTAGATTAAGGTATGACATGATTTGTGCCTCGGGTAACTCCATTCTTAGGTTTCGAGTATGTTTGTGATTCGTATTTGCTTTTGATGTTGGCATCCTTAGTATGGTTAGGTTGTGGTTCGTATGTCTTTGATATGATTGAGTTTGAAAAGTTGTGCAAACGGTTTTACTTTGAAAGGATCTTACGTCTAAAAATGTTCGTAACTTTCATGAACGGTATTGGATTGCTTTGAGCTCGTAAACGATTCTCATTCGCCTCTTGATATTCGTATCCTTAATGCGGTTGAGTTATGATTCTTATATCTTTTGTATGATTAAATTTTTAAGGTTTTCAAAAGAGTTTTGTTTTCAAAAGAATTTTGTTTTTCAAAAGAGATTTGTTCGAACGAGTTCGAAACTACGAACGACCGTAACTTTCAAGAAAGAGCTCGGATCGCCTTGATTCCTTCGCAAATGATTTTATGACGAGTAAGGACTTTGATTCTTATAGGCGGGCCCGGATTGGGTTGACGCCGTCCGTGGGTCCCGCGACTTTTCTATGTTGGTTATAATGACCTATTTTTGAAAAAGAACCAATATGACTATCTTTCCGACCCCCGAGTATGATTACTTATTTATCGGTTGAGTTTGAAATAAGGATTTTATGCCCATGATTTTGATACGTAACAACGGTTGAGTCTGTGATGATGTACGATATGCGTGTGGTCACTTACGGTACCGCTCGTGCGTTACGTGTTACCTCTTTCACCGGATCCCGGGCCGGTATATGATCGTGCGCACTATGATAAACTTCTGGTGTTATGCTGTGTTACGGTTCCCGAGACCTCGCCATAGGGCCGGGTTCCGTTTATGGAGTTATGCTGTGATATGGCTTATGATGTGTTGTGATGATGTGTTGTGTTCGGGGATACGGAGATTTGAAACTTCTGGTGTTATGCTGTGTTGTGGCGCCAGATAGGGTGGCGACCACGTTCTGTCCGCCGGGTCCTATGGGCCGCATTTGATATATGATGATGTATGATAATATGATGAGTTTGTTCACCGATGGTGGGGCAAACCCAATGATGAGGCAAAATTCCACATTGGTTTAGGCAAATCCCACATCGGTTAATGCTATTTCGTATGACCGATTATGATGTGTTCGGTATGAGTATGTATAATTTGTGTGTGGGATGTAAGTACTTGGGTAATTGGGTTGTTACGACTTCACTTTTTGTATTTCCTACTTCGGTTAAGACCTCGTTTGATGTATGCTATGCTTTACATACTCGACATATTTAACCGACCCCACTTCGGGGTCGCGTTTCATGCCACGCAGTGTACCCACGGATGAGTAGGTGATGTTAGCGAGAAGATGCTCCCAGCCGGATTAGCGAGCTCCACTTCCTCCGGAGGCCGCCGAGTCCAAGTGCTTGTATGGTATCCGAGATGTTAGTAGAGACTTTGCGACGGTGTCGAGTGTATGATATGTCGGAGTCCGTTTTGTAAGAGGCTATGTAAGCGGTGTGTTTGTATGCATTATGCTACCGATGTGTTTGGCAAGAGGCTATATATAGCCGAAGTATCGTTATGCTTTATGTTACGCTTTTCATACGACCGCAGATTTTATTTGGTTTGAAAAAAAAAACGAAAGGCATGTTTGTTTTTACGAAAAATTTTCATTGCGTGCGTATGTTTTGTTTTGTGGGCCCAGTATGGTTATGTGGATTACGAGAGTTTGCGGGTTCGCTCGGCCCTAGGTAAGGGTCGGGTGCCCGTCATGCCCTATCGAAAATTGGGGTGTGACAAAGTGGTATCAGAGCAGTTCGTCCTAGGGGTTGTCTGCAAAGTCGTGTAAAGTAGAGTCTTGTTTATGGTGTGTTGCGCGCCACATTTATAAACGAGGCTACCGAGCATTTAGGATGGTTACTCCTCTTTCATATACGAGATCGTGCCATAGAGCCAAGTCATAGGAGATGGGACTCCTTGCCTCGATTTGTGATTTGCGGTGAAGAATGACACTGATGGAAGAAAGTGAGTGATGATGTTGGAAGTTACAAAGTACGCAGGTAAGTAAAGGTATGAAAGATATATGTTGGGAAAGACATTGAAGTGGTGATTGAAATATAAGTTGAGGATTAAAAGGAAAAGTAAACAAGAAAAGTGTAACGAATAGCCGAGTTGGACACACGAGGTAAGTTTATCATTTTCGTATCGTTGTTGATGTTAGGAGCCCCGTGTGGTGTGATACGATATGATATGTATATATGTATGTTAGCCCCGTGAGGCATTGTTGGTATTTCGCATGCGAGTTTTGAGGTAGTAAGAAATATAGAGGAAACTCGCCGAAATTTTCCGTAAATAAAAGAGAATGAGATATGGGTTTGTTATACGACTTGAAAGGTCGTGCCGATAGTAATAGTGAGATTAAGACAAGAGTACGGAGGAAAAGAATTGTGATGTATATGAACGTATTGATAAGACAAACTTGTGAGCTATTAAGGATAAAGTTGATCAGAAAGGGTAAAAAAAAAAAAAGAGTTAAGGAGTGGTACACTATGAGATCGAATACGAACGAGACAATGTGAATATAATGAAGATTGTTATGAAAATAAGTAAAGCCTGGGGAGAAGATGACTTGGGAAGCTGAAAAGACGATGAAGAAGAAATATGGTTGGGAGATGAGACGGTATGTCATGGTAATAAAGGAAACCCCCGAGATCTTTATAAGACCCTATGCGGCTTAGTTGAACATTCGAGGACGAATGTTCTAAAGGGGGGAAGGATGTTATACCCCGCGTTTTCAGAGCATGAGTTTGATATGTACCTCATCGTAGTAATGGGATGTTTTGAAAGGCACAAGCCATGGAAAGTACGTAACAACGAAGAAAAAGGGTGAATTACGATCTCGTAAGTCGTAATCGGGAAAGAATATTTTGAAACACGGGAACATGGCCATTATTAGTGTAATAAGTGATAAATATCATGTATGGAGAATTTCGGAATATTTCGGGATTGAGCAAATTGAAGAAAATAAGTTCGACGAAAATTTGAGCAACGCGGGACGGATTTTAGTTAACTTTGGAGGCGCATATCTCATAGTATATGTGGAGTTTTAAGGTGGTTCAAAGTCCTAAAATGAAGTTCGTCGAGTCTAGTTTGTAATGCAACCAACCGTTCATTGATAGGACATCGGAGTAGAGAATTATAGACGTTACAAGCTGAACTGTCGACGCAGAAACATTCCCGCGGCACCGCTACAAGATCGCTACAAGATCTTGCTACGCATCAGTAGCTACGTAAAACCGACTTCAGCAGTCCGTTTTAAGGGTTAAAAATCTCATTTTTTTCATCCAAAACTTCCAAAAATTTCCAGAAAATTCAGCAAGGGGGGAGCAAATGGAAGACCAAAAATTCTCCTCCAAAAAAATTATTTTCCTAGCATTCCTACCAAGTGGAAGGTCCTTATTAACATGGGATGATTGTTGAGGCAAGTAGAGTGTTGTTCTTGAAGTTTTCAAGCCTTAGCCGAGTGAAGAACCAAGTGAAGGTAAGGTTTAATTTCATCTTTCATGTGTTATGGATGGTTTGTACATGTTGTGGTATGTGGAAATAAATGAAGTTCATGAAATTGTGCATGTAGAAGTGTATGGATGTGTGTTGGAAGAATGGTGAAGTAATTGTAGTTAGCACGTTTGTGTATTGTTATGACGTGTAGAAATGAATGGAACTCATAAAATATTGGAGTTGATGTTTGGCCGTGTATGTTGGATTGGGCCGTGTGTGTTGTGTTGTGTAGGAAGTGAATAATTAATTTTATTTAGTGTAATTTGGTTGTTGTGTTGTGGATTATGTGAAGAAAAATGAAGTTTTAATGATCCAAGTTGAAGCTATAATTGTGCGGGCTGTTTTTGGAGCCAATTTGGTCCTAATGTGTTTTCTTGAAGTTATGATAATGATATTGCTAACGTGCGGATTGTTGGTGAAGTTTATGAATTTGGAAGGAAGAAATATGTTATGGTTGCTCATGTTGAGTTGGGAAGGTTTCGGGTTCTATGGCATATTATTTGGATTGTTTGAATATTTTTGTGGATTGTTGGAAATGTTATTGAATCATGTTTGAATGGTTTTGAGTTGGTATTTGAACGCGTGAGCAATGATATTGAATTGATTATATATGTTGGTTTGAACGTAATTGGAATGTCGTCGCATTGTGCGAAAGAAGGTTGTTGATGATAAAGTGCGTTTTGAATAAATGGTTGATGTTGTTAGAATGTTTGTTGGTATTGTTGTTGATGAATTTGGCCGAGTTGAAATCTCGGGGTTGTTGCATTTATAGGGGAAGTGCTGCCCAAATTTCGTAAATAAAAGTAATGGCTTGGAATTGAATTCTTTGACGCTCATGGTTAATGTTCGATGCCTATTGATGTTGTTGTAGATTTTGAGAAGACAAGACTTACGTTTGGACTAGCTTAGGAAGCAAACCAGGTATGTGAAGCTTACCCTTCTTTTCTTTTGGCATGTCTTAGACGGGATTAAGGTATGACATGATTTGTGCCTCGGGGTAACTCCATTCTTAGGTTTCGAGTATGTTTGTGATTCGTATTTGCTTTTGATGTTGGCATCCTTAGTATGGTTAGGTTGTGGTTCGTATGTCTTTGATATGATTGAGTTTGAAAAGTTGTGCAAACGGTTTTACTTTGAAAGGATCTTACGTCTAAAAATGTTCGTAACTTTCATGAACGGTATTGGATTGCTTTGAGCTCGTAAACGATTCTCATTCGCCTCTTGATATTCGTATCCTTAATGCGGTTGAGTTATGATTCTTATATCTTTTGTATGATTAAATTTTTAAGGTTTTCAAAAGAGTTTTGTTTTCAAAAGAATTTTGTTTTTCAAAAAGAGATTTGTTCCTGAACGAGTTCGAAACTACGAACGACCGTAACTTTCAAGAAAGAGCTCGGATCGCCTTGATTCCTTCGCAAATGATTTTATGACGAGTAAGGACTTTGATTCTTATAGGCGGGCCCGGATTGGGTTGACGCTCGTCCGTGGGTCCCGCGACTTTTCTATGTTGGTTATAATGACCTATTTTTTGAAAAAGAACCAATATGACTATCTTTCCGACCCCCGAGTATGATTACTTATTTATCGGTTGAGTTTGAAATAAGGATTTTATGCCCATGATTTTGATACGTAACAACGGTTGAGTCTGTGATGATGTCTGATATGCGTGTGGTCACTTACGGTCTGCTCGTGCGTTCTGTGTTACCTCTTTCACCGGATCCCGGGCCGGTATATGATCGTGCGCACTATGATAAACTTCTGGTGTTATGCTGTGTTACGGTTCCCGAGACCTCGCCATAGGGCCGGGTTCCGTTTATGGAGTTATCTTTGTGATATGGCTTATGATGTGTTGTGATGATGTGTTGTGTTCGGGGATACGGAGATTTGAAACTTCTGGTGTTATGCTGTGTTGTGGCGCTAGATAGGGTGGCGACCACGTTCTGTCCGCCGGGTCCTATGGGCCGCATTTGATATGTGATGATGTATGATAATATGATGAGTTTGTTCACCGATGGTGGGGCAAACCCAATGATGAGGCAAAATTCCACATTGGTTTAGGCAAATCCCACATCGGTTAATGCTATTTCGTATGACCGATTATGATGTGTTCGGTATGAGTATGTATAATTTGTGTGTGGGATGTAAGTACTTGGGTAATTGGGTTGTTACGACTTCACTTTTTGTATTTCCTACTTCGGTTAAGACCTCGTTTGATGTATGCTATGCTTTACATGCTCAGTACATATTTCGTCCGACTCCCGCTTCTTCGGGGGCTGCGTTTCATGCCACGCAGGTACCCACGGATGAGTAGGTGATGTTAGCAGAAGATGCTCCAGCTGGATTGGCGAGCTCCACTTCCTCCGGAGTGCTGCCGAGTCCAAGTGCTTGTATGGTATCTGAGATGTTAGTAGAGACTTTGCAGACAGTGTCGAGTGTATGATATGTCGGGTCTGTTTTGTAAGAGGCTATGTAAGCCGGTGTGTTTGTATGCATTATGCTACCGATGTGTTTGGCAAGCGGCTATATAAGCCGAAGTACTGTTATGCTTTATGTTACAGTTTTCATACGACTGCAGATTTTATTTGGTTTGAAAAAAAAACGAAAGGCATGTTTGTTTTCTGAAAAATTTTCATTGCGTGCGTATGTTTTGTTTTGTGGGCCCAGTATGGTTATGTGGATTACGAGAGTTTGCGGGTTCGCTCGGCCCTAGGTAAGGGTCGGGTGCCCGTCATGCCCTATCGGAAATTGGGGTGTGACATCCAATTGGATGGTTTGACGTCGGAGAAGTGCAGTTGATAGGCCCCGAACTGATCCAACAAGCGGTAGAGAAAGTCAAGGTCATCCGAGATCGATTGTTGACAGCTCAAAGTCGCCAAAAGTCTTATGCGGACTATCGCCGGCGAGATCTAGAATTAGTCAATGATTGGGTGTTCTTGAAAGTGTCACCGATGAAAGGAGTGATGAGATTTGGCAAAAAGGGAAAGTTGAGTCCGCGATATATTGGACCTATAGAATCACCGTTCCAAGTAGATATGAATTAGACTTGCCTACGAAATTTGAATTAGTTCACCCGTATTTCATGTCTCAATGCTCCGCAAATATGTAGATCCCACAAAAGGTGTACCATGATGTTCAAATTGCATGTAGCCTATGAAGAGGTCCTATTGCTATAGTAGACGGACAAATACGAAGTGCTTCGAAATAAGGAAATAGCATCAGTCAAGGTCTTATGGCGAAATAACAATCGAGAAGAGATGACGTGGGAAGCGGAAGAGAAAATGAGATCCACATATCCGCACTTATTTCGCCTCAGAGAAAGCTATGATGAGACATCGAGATTATAAGGTATGTGTGATTTCTTTTATGCATATGGGTCGTGTGTGACCAACTTATATTGTTATTGTGTTGGGGCTCCGTGAGGCAATGTTATTATGGGGTTGTTGTGACGGGATGGTAGTGCCGTATTACGGGAGATTCGGTGAAATTTTTATAGAATCCACGATAACTTAACATTCGATGACTAATGTCGAAAAGTTAAGAAAGTCAAAAAATTTCCCGTTAGCGTATAAAAGGAATAGACTAATGAAGGGCATGACGTGTGCGATGTTTTGAGTAAGAAAGGAATAGCTTTAATGGTCCTAATTAATATTTCCAAAGACATTCGAGGGGGAAGAGAGAAAGTTGCTAAGGAAAGCGAGTCATAAGTTGTGGTAAGTCGGGCAAGAATTTCGAGCTATTTGAGTTAATGAAGTTCTAATGATGCTTTGGGAAAAGTTATAACATCCCTAGATTGATGTTGAAGTGTTAACCAAGTGTTAAGAATGTTTCATAAGGATTGGAGATCGAACGAACGACGGAGAACATTTCGGGAAAAATGAGTTATACGACGATTATACGGTCCGTATAACGTTATACGGTTCGTATAAGGGGCGGTATAACACCCGGCGGGGGGATGATGTTTGGACGGTGGTGAACCGCGACCACTTATACGGGCGTGAAATGTTCCACGGACCGATAAGTGTGCAAGGAAGTCTCGACGAGTGAATAAGTTCTGATTATATAAATGTGTTCCCACTTCATTAATTTCGTTTCCCACATTCCTTTATCTCTCTCAAGACCTCTAGAAGGTTCCATATATTTCATCCACAATAAAACAAAGGAAATCAAAGATCAATATCAAGAATTCAAGTGAATCAAGTGTATGAAACCCATTAAAGTCATCTAAGCCAAGAGATTTCATAGGAAGTGAATTAGGGTTTTTGGGGCAAGAAGAGTATTGCCACTCAAGGCTTATTCTTCCATTCTCTAAGGTAAGTTTCATGGCCTTTTCATGTTGTTTGAAGTATTGAAAAGTTGAAACACTTGGATTGTAGTAGAATATAAAAAATGGTTCATAAATGTGGGAATAGTGTCATTGTTGAGCCATAGCTTGGAATGAATCATGGATAGGGATACGTTATGATTATAAGTAGATTATGAATGGTATGTAGAACATGGAATGAGCATTATATGTGAAGAAACCAGATAGTGAACTATGATCATGATTTTGGAGAATTGAAGGGAAATTGTGAAATGCGAATAATGTAAATGAATGAGGATTGTTGTTTATGATATTGTGATTGTTGTTATGAACGTTTGGGAGTTGATATGGAATATGGAGGAAGTCGTATAAACAAAGGAAATCTTTGGCCAATTTTCTCTAGCTTTAATAAGCATGTCTTTATAATTGTTTAGCTAATGTCGATACAAATTCTCTTGAAGGTAGAACGTGTGCATTGAAGGAGAATGAGCAAGTGATAGAATAGTTAAACGACAAAGGTATGTGAGGCTAGTCCTTCCTTTCTAAGGCATGAATCTTATGGAATGACTTTCCTCCTTCTTCATGAATTTCCTATCTTCAAGAAAACTAAGAGTCCTTGTTCATGAATAGCTATATGAGATAAGAGATATATTATGAGTACGATCATGATGATGATAAGTTTACGTCTAAGATTCTAGAGTCCATGATACGATGTTCCTATAATGCTAATAATGCTATCTATAATCCATTGATGTTGATCATTATATACACTCGCCTTATATGCTAATTCCTTGGCGAGGCGAATGTTTATAAATGCTCCATAATGGAATCGGGGGTTCACGACCTTCTGTCACCCCGATAAAGTATAGTTGTCCTTGAGTTTCCATGCATGCTTTATGATGAGCTATGATAAGCATATTATGATGAGCATATGATGATGATGTTACACCGCACCTATATGGCCGGGCAGTCACCACTAAAAGTGAGCGGTATACACCATGGCGAGATGGCATGAGTACACCACTAGTGGGCGGCACGAGATTGTACCCGGACACGGGAGCCACGGGACGCAAAGCAATGTTATTGATTATCACCCCATGCCTATATGGTCGGGCGACTTATACACTTATGCATATATCTTTATGTTGCATTGATTATACGAAAGTAGTCAAACATGCATTATTTCTCTTTTATGATTCGGTCGATTACGGATTGCTCCTCATTTGATGCCTCCTCATTTCATTGATGTTTCATTATTGTTGATGCCTTACATACTTCGCACAATGTTCGTCTCCGATGTCCGTTTTTCTTTGGATCTTTGTGTTCATGCCCGAGGTGCAGACAAGGAGGCGATCCGGACTCGTAGAGCTTGGTTAGTCGATGCCTGGCACTCATTTTTTACGAGGTGCCATTGATTATTCTTTTGATACATATATATATTCATGTTTGGGCATGACGGGGTCGTGTCCCGTCCATATGTCTAGTACTCTAGTAGAGGCTCATAGATACACAGTGTGGGTAGTATGGCCTCACAGTTCCCATCATATGTGTATATATACTATTTTGATAGGCGAAGGGCTTATGTATATAAAGTAAATATGTCTCAAATGAAATAGTATTTCTATGATTATGAGTATACGAATATGAATGAAAGCAGATGAGTAATAGAATGAGTGGTGCTCGGTGGTTAGCCCGGGTGCCCGTCATGGCCCTAGTCGGGTCGTGACAATGATGAATGTCTTAAAATGTATCATGAGGTATAAATGGTTCTTTTATCTTACACTATTCTTCCTACTTTATCATGTTACTATTCATGCCTTACATACTCCGTAGATTGCTCGTACTGACGTCCCTTCTTGTGGACGCTGCGTTCATGCCTTCAGGTAGACAGGTAGATGGATCTGACCTATAGGAGCTTCATCAGTGGATTCCCAGGAGCACTCCACTTACTTCGGAGCTGCAAACTATTGTTATTGGTCTTCATGGTCACTTGTATTTTATGTAGAGGCTTGTAGACACGTGTGTACAGTTAGATGTTTTATAACCCTACCGGTTCATATTGTTGTATAATATTTTAGTAGCTTTGTCGGCTAGTGATGATGGACATAATTTGAAGATTATATAGAGATGTGTCTTTATGTTGTGATATATGTCCTTACAGATTATGATATCCATGAGCTATCTTTATGATCCATCTAGAAATGATTATGAGATGCATGTTTAGAGGTGGTCGGTGTGTTATCTCCGAGTGCCCGTCTGGTCCTCTTGTTGGGTCGTGACAAGTTCCTAACCTAGTGAATGATGGTGCTAGGAACTGTGCGCTGGTTGTGATGAACACTTTGATGGATGGTACAGAGTCACTTGGAATTTTATAGTAGGTGTTGGTGGTGATTGTAGGGTCTGATTGTTGATGTTGCGAGGTAAGTATTCTCCCTAATTGTTCTGCGATGCGTATTCGTTGATCGTTCCAGGTTCGAATCTTTCTTATATGACTAAGTACCTTGCCTTTGATTTTGGTGTTGTACCCAAGTAATTTTTAGAACCCTTTTCAGTGAATACCCCTACTAGTATTCTCATTAATGCTTCTAGAATCTATAGAGATTGTGTAGCCGTAGTTAAGAGCCGTGAGACTACCTCTGAATTATTGGAAATAGGAATGGTGAACTTAGAAATGATTATGAGGATAGACTGGCTTTCCAAGTGTTATCCAGTTCTAGGCTGCCGATTAAAAATAGTTAGGCTTGTATTTCTAGATGAACCCATTATGAATGGAAGAGTAATATCATTAAATCTTGAGATAGACTACAGGTGTAAATCCCTTATTCCATGCTTAGGCTTGTCTGGTGTAATTGTGGGAGTCTCGGTGAGGGCCATATGGTTATTGTTATAGTATTATATGAGTTTTGTTTGAGATAGCTTGCAATACAAAGGAACACTAGCGAGAATTTTGAAGACTTGAGGTTTAGCGAAAATCTTAGGCCATGACTTTCATTCGGGGGCGAATGATCATGGGGGAGGGGTAGGGGGAGGGAGGGAGGGGATAATGTAACACCCCGCAGATTCGGGTTAGGTGTGAAAGTATAAAACTAGTAATAAGATGATATTTTAGCTATATTAATCCATTCGGGATGAATTTGGGTGATAAGCAGTCGTTTTGAAGTCAACCCAAATAGTGAAGTTCGTAAGAGTTCTCAATATCGTCTAAATTTCAGTAGGTCTAACTTCTAATCCAATTTCTTGCAAATAGGTTGGGAATTTGGGAAAAATTCCTCAATAAAATTTGTAGGTCTTCAAAATACCTTTCCAACGGTAGGTCGTGCAACTCCAACGGAGCTCTTTGCTAGGAGTTATGCCCATTTTACTTAACATCATTTGAGCAGTGTAAAATTAGGCGTGAAGGCGCCGCCCCAAGGCAAATTTTTAGGAAATTCAAAATTTTGATGCTGTTGAAATAGATACACTGTGTGCACCGCCCTGGGCGACGCCCAGGCGACGCACTAGGCCATTTTATGCCTGAAGTAATTTTTTCCGAATTTTATAAAAGCCTAACTTCGTTATATTCATTTCCACTTTGTTTTGGCCGACGTTTTGAGAGGAAACAACCCTAGGAATTCCCCAAAGCATATAAGGTAAGTTATTCATCAATTCCCATCATTACTTCATCAATTTAATATGAAATTAACACTAGTTTATCTTTCAAAAACCCTAGATTAAAGGGACGTTTAGAGACGTTGAGATTCCTATGATCCTTGACTTTTCTGATGTTATTGAAAGGGTTTAGACTAGTGTAGGTTATCCTGTGGGATTAGAATCCACGATTGATTCATGAAGTGTTCAAGAACACGTTCTAGAGATGAAAACCCTAGTTTTTCTATAAAGGGGGTATATGGGTAGAATTAGATTAAAGCTCTAATCTTTCTCATCTAAAACCATTTCGGACATATCTTACCCGAAATTTTTAGAAAGTTGAATTTTTACCTTCAAGTACGGGATGAACAGTAGCACGTACTTTGATAGTATGAGATGAACAGTAACCCGTACTTTGAGGTACGGCCAGTACTTTTGGCCTTACTTTGCCTGGATTTTTCCAGAAACGTGGAAGTCGGTGGAGACTTCTTATAAAATGATTTCCCATGACTTGGGTCATCATTTTCACAAAAAATAAATCCCTAATGTCTCTCTAAGCTTCCCTTAACATCCATAAACACTCCAAATCATTCCAAATCAAATCAAGAGAAGATCAACCTTGAAAACCTAAGTTAATTTATGGAAGTTGGATGTTCTTGCTTTCACTTGGAGCTTTGGGGATTAACTTTTAGAGCAAGTTGTGTGAGTTGAAATTCTTCAAATACAGGTATGTTCTTCATCTTATCTCTTATGTTAAGTTGATTTGAAGGTTTAGCAAGTCTTAGAAAGTGAAAAGATTTATGGGGAAAAGTTCAAATATGAATTGATGATATTTTGAGTTGTAAATTAACTTGAGCTATAATTGTTAGCATGTTATGAGTATAATCTTGTTATGAGGGGTAATAATGATGTTGAGAAAGTGTGGTACACAAGTATATAAGGGGTTGTATTGAAGTTGTTGTTATGGATTGTTTATGAAAAGAAGTTTTGGGATTCGATTGAGTATAATTGGAATGTAATCTTTTAATTCTGGAATTGTTTATGTTTTTATTGTGGTTTTGGGAGTTGTTTTGAGTTAGAGGAAATAGAAGATATATGGGGAAATGCTGCCCAATTTTTGTTAGCTCATTTATTAATTTAGTTTGACCACATAAGTGTTTCAATGAATTACCCGAAGTGTGAATCATCTAGAATGTAGATTTACGAGCTCGGGAGGATAGGCGTTGAGTAGTTAAGGAGGCGACGAGGTATATTAAGGCTGTCCCTTTCTTTCTTAAGGCATGATCTTTTTGATACAAAACCATTCATATGATATCCATAATGTCCTTATTTTTAGAAATGCTAGAAGCTTTGGTTCTTATGATATTGTTGATAATTGTCTCATGATTTATTGATCTTTATATTATGGTTATTGATCTCTTTCATTGATGGATCTCATCTTATGATTATTGTTCCTTCAAGGTGAGATATGTGCACACCACTGCAGTGGGCAGTTTATGATGTTGCCCCGGATGCGGGATGATGATGATATGATGATAACACCAAGCCTAAATGGTCGGGCAGGATGCTTTATATATATATATATATATATATTCTCACACCGCACCGCGCTATCGTCGGTCGGCGTGCACGTAGATGTGCACACCACCGCAGCGCGTGTTATAATGTTTCTGCACGCGGATGCTCCCGACGTGGGATGATGATGATATGATGATAACTCCGAGCTTAAATGGTCGGGCAGGATACTTTATATATATGTATTTATGAAAGTTTTTTAAAAAAAAGCTAAGCATGCATGACATCCGCCTTAAGAGGCACTCAGAGGTACATATTGATCTCTTTATGTTATGTTATCTTCATACCTTTGCTATTCTACTACTCATGTCTTACATACTCAGTACATTGTTTGTACTGACATCCTTCTGTTTGTGGACGCTGCGTTCCTGCCCGCAGGTAGACAGGCAGACGGACTAGTTCCCTAGGCTACTTCATCAGCGATTGCTGTCAGAGTGCTCCATTTTTTTTCCGAGCGGTGGTTCACAAATTATTATTCTTTTGTGTACATATATGGGCATGGCGGGGTCCTATCCCTTTTTTATGATGCTGTGCACTCTATGTAGAGGCTCGTACATAGATGTATATAGTTAGATATTCCATAACCTCATCAGTTCATATTTTTGTATATCATTTTTGGCAGCCTTGTCGGCTTGCATATATGAGCATAGTGTGATGGCTAATGATAGATATACATCTATCTCTTGTACCTCCTGCCCTTACAGATTATGATATTTGTGAGTTATCCTTGTGGTCCACCTAGATATGATTATGAGATGTATGTTAAGAGGTGCTCGGTAGGTTAGCTCCGGGTGCCTGTTATGGCCCTCCGGTTGGGTCGTGACATATATCTATAATCAGTAGGCCTTTTCTACATATTGTTACTTCTTAAAGGATATCTTTAGCTTTTCATTAGAGAAACATCACATATGTTGGAGAGCTTCCCATACCATTCATGCCAGAAGGTTTCTTCTAATGATCTATATCCTAGACCACCTGGTGAGAGCTTGGAGGTATCAAAATACGGATTCAAGTCAAAGCAAATGTACTCTGCTATAGCAAATTCATATTGTGATTTTTTGTTTGTTTGTTTCATTGAATAGCTTAGTCTTTCTTTGCCTGTTAGCTTTTTTTTTTCTTCCTATTTAATTCTGTAAGACTATTTCATTTCCTTTAATGCATGGATCGCTAAACAGTTTGTCTAGATGATCATATTTGATTAAAAAAAGTGACGTAGAAAAATTTAAAAAGAAGTCTTTTTTTAGTTTTAAGTGGTCTCTAGTATTTTACTCAAAATTATCGAATTTATAAAATCCCTTACTATAATAATATTATTTTGCTATTGTCCATCCTTTCAACAATGTTACGTTTTAGAAAGAAAGGATTCAAAGAAAACAACCTAATAAGAGTGACCTTAGCCTAAATAGTTAGCTAACTCAATTCCCCACATGAAATACTTACAAAGATAATATGTGCACGTTCTGATGAGTCCCACATTGGATGGAAAAGGGGTGGTGTTACACCTCGAAAAAATTTTCGTTTATGCAAAGCGAATAGACTAACGAAAAGCATGAAGTATATAGTATTTCAATAAGTAAGGAATGACATTTGATGACCCTAATTAAGATTTCAAAGACATTCGAGGTAAGAGGAGAAAGTTTGCCAAGAGAAGGCAAGGCATACGATATGTATCGGAAAGGATTTACGAGTAACAAGTTAATGATGATTTAATGATGCTTTGGAGAAGAGTTATAACATTCCTTAGATTGTTAATGAGGTGATAAACAAGTATTAAGAAGGTTCCATAAGGATTGGAGATCAAACGAGTCAACGAGAATGAGTTCGGCAGAACTGGGCATTACACGGCCCAACATAGTGGCCGTATAAATTATACTGGCTGTATGTTTGGCCGTATAATCAGCCCAGATTAGCACATCCCTCTGGACCAAATATACGGCCAGACATACGGTCAGTATAATTTATACGGACCGTATGTTGGTCCGTAGAAAATGGTCGGGACAGATTTTGTATTATTAATAAAGGGGTCCAAGTTTATTTCATTTCATTTCCCCTTCACACCCCTTCTCTCTAGAACTCTATAGAACATTTCTCTACACTTCTCCCACAAAAATTCAAGGGATATTAGTGATCAACTTCATCAAACCAAGTGAATCAAGTATAAGGAACCCATTAAAGTTCATCCAAGACAAGGAATCCAAGTGAAGGTGAAACTAGGGTTTAGCTCAAGTGAAGTGTTTCCACCCAAGGGTCATTCCTACACTATCTAAGGTAAGTTGTATGGTATTTCCATGTTGTTTAAGGTATTGAGAAGTTGAAACACTTGGATTGTAGAAGAATATAGAAAATGGGTCATAATGGGGAATAGTGTCATTTTTGAGTAAAAGCTTGGGTTGAGTCATGATTCTTGATGTGTTGTGATTATGATTATGTTATTAATGATGTTAAGAACACGAGATAGACATTGTATATGAATGAATGTAATCGTGTGCTATGACCATGGATATGGATGATTGGAAGTGAATTGAGAAGTAAGGATAATGTAGGTGAATAAAGACTATTGTTATGATGTTGTGAATGTTATTTTTGATGTTTGGGAGTTGATATATGATATGGAGGAGTCGTATAAATAAAGGAGATGCTGTCCAATTTTCTCTAGCTTTAGTCATGTATGCTAGCTATCGATTTTCTAATGTTAGTATAACTCTAATGAAGGTAGAAACGTGAGCATTGAAGGAGAACGTTCAAGCGATAGAATAGTTGAATGAAAAGGTATGTAAGGCTAACCCTTCTTTCATAAGCCTTGGTTCCTTGGCCAAATATCTAATCTTCTATAAGCCTATGATGTCCTCCAAATGATTCTATCTTTAAGAGCTACTAAGCTCATGATTCTCGATATGTTACGATTGTACTAAATTCCTCCTATGATGAGTAATCCTCTAGGGATAGATGTAATGAATGATAATAGTAATGATGCTAAAGATGCTTATGGGCTTTTATGTATATGTGACTATGTATGGCTATTATGAAACCCCGAGCTTATATGGCCGAGTTGAATATATATATGTTGCGCGCGCACCACTGCAGTTGGGTACGGACAACCCTGAGCCTTGGTAGGGCTAGGTATGTATGACCCTGAGCCTTGGTAGGGCCAGGTATGTGAAACACCGAACCTTCATGGTCGGGTATGCTATGTAAATGATATGTATATGAATATGAATATGAATATGTATATGAATACGAAAATGGATACGAAATGTAAATGAGTACGAAAACGGATACGGATGTATGTACACAATCACGCATTAGAAATGGAAAGTCCCTATGAAAAGCAAGTAAGTGTTTGTGACGATGATACTACTATCTCCCATCCTATGCTATTTCTTATGTTGTCTATTATGCTTTCATAATGATATTGATCATGCTTTACATACTCAGTACATTCTTCGTACTGACGTCCTTTTATTTGTGGACGCTGCGTCATGCCCGCAGGTGGCCAGGGAGACAGGCTTGATCCGTAGCTTTATTACTCAGGGACTACATAGCGGAGCTCTATTTCATTCGGAGTTACAGCTTTTGGTATTTATTCTTTTGTGTACATATTTATGGGCATGGCGGGGTCCCCGTCCCACCTATATGATATGACATACTCTCCTTAGAGGCTCGTAGACATGTGTATATGGTTACATGTATTTGGCCTTGTCGGCTTATATTTTGGATATCATTTTGTTGGCCTCGTCGGCTTATGTACATCTATATGGGCATTGTTATTGATGATGATATATATGTATTGTTGCCCAATCGAATTAGTATGAATAATGGATGGGAAGTATGATTTAGCTATGTGGCTCACCAAGATGTAAATGTGAAAGTATGATAAGAGGTGCCCGGGTGGGTTAGCACCGGGTGCCCGTCGCGGCCCTCCGGTTGGGTTGTGACAAAAGTGGTATCTGAGCAGTTCTTTCCTAGGCGTGTCTACGAGCCGTGTCCGGAGAGTCTTGGTTATGGGTGTGTTACCATACTTATAAACAAGAGGTGCGGGTATTTTAGGAATGAATGACCTTCTTTTTCATAAGATTGTGCATAGAACTATGATATAAGAACTTCCTTCTCCTAACTGTGAGTTATGTATTTCGGTAGATGCTCAAAGAGAAAGGCTACGAGCCCAAAAAGGGCAAAACACGAGTTAGCGAGAAAAGCGGCCGAAAGAGTACCGCCAATAGTTGTAGAGGAAAGTGAGTCCCAGAATGCGGCTCAATCTCAATCCTCTCATTCAGTACCTATTTTTAAGGAGCGTGAGGGAGCCTCAGCCCCAGCTCCAAGACCTCCAGCCTCCACCGATGCTTCGTGCCAAGATGTAAAAGAGGGCCATTCATTTGCTTACTCAATTGGTTGTCGCCGTACTCGGCCGACAAAGTACAGGGCAAGGTGAAAGGACTGTTAGTGCAAGGGCCCGTGACTTTATTAGCTTGAACCCTCTGAAATTCTTTGGATCAAAGCTGAATGAGGACTCTCAGAATTTTATTGATGGAATGTTGAGGACATTTTGGTTGATACATGCTTCAGACACCGAATCAGTAGAGTTAGCATCCGATAGATTGAGCGATGTTGCGGTGTATTGGTACACAGTTTGGATGGCTTCACGGGGAGCCAATGCCCCTCCCCCGGTAAGGCAAGAATTTGTAGATGCTTTCCTCCGACATTATCTGCCTCCAGAAGTTAGGCGAGCTAGAGCCGATAAGTTTTTAAATTTGAGGCAAGGAAGTAGGAGTGCTCTAGAGTATAGTCTCCACTTTAATTCTTTGGTTAGGTATGCTTCAGCCATGGTAGCGGATATGGGTGGCCGAGTGCACCAATTTTTGAAGGGCCTAGGTCCACATTTGATGGATAGGTGCTTGACTGCGTCCCTTCAGGACAACATGGATATTTCATGCATTCAGGCCCATGCTCAGAATTTAGAAGAAAGCCTACAACAACAAAGAAGTGAGCGTGAGCACGATAGAGGGTATAAAAAAAGAGCTAGATCCTCGGGTTCGATGAGTGAGTTTAGAGGCGGGCACAGACAGTAGTTTTCTAGGCATTCAGGTCATTCTATGACTAGTGCGCCTCCACGGTTTTCAGGCCAGAGATTTGATAGATCTACTCATTCCGGGTCGAGTTAGAGCTTTTCGAGATCTCAATTCAGGGGTGATTCGGGTCAGGCGAGACCACCCGTGCCACGATGTTCCCAGTGTGGGAAGTTACATTGGGGTCAATGCATATTGGGTTCAGAGATTTTCTATTCATGTGGTCGACCAGGACATATTATGCGTGATTGCCCCTCAGTTGGTGGCAGAGGTAGGACCCAGCCTTCAGGGTCAGTGGCCGAATCTTCAGCATCTATACGCCTTATTGGGCCAGGTTCACATGCGCCAGCCGGCCATGGTAGAGGCAGAGGGCGATTCCCCAGTTCTAGCGGTCCTCAGCACCATATTTATGCATTGGCTGGATGCCAAGATCTTGGGTCTTCTCCTGATGTGGTCACAGGTATATTAGCGGTATTTTCTCATGATGTATATGCTTTGATAGATCCTGGCTCCATATTGTCATATGTTACTCCGTATATTGAGGGTCGGTTTAGAGTCAAACCGGAGTCGATCAAACCTTTTGAGGTGTCTACACCTGTTGGTGAATCGATAATAGCTAGCCGAGTATATAGAAATTGTGTAATTGTGATTTGTGATCGTCGTACTATGATTGACTTGCATAAGTTAAAAATGGTGGATTTTGATGTTATTATGGGCATGGATTGGTTGGCTTCTTGCTACGCCAATGTTGATTGTAGAATGAAAATGGCTCGTTTCTAATTTTCGGGAGAACCAGTTTTAGAATGGAAAGGAAATACGGCGTCACCAAAGGGTAGGTTTATTTCCGATCTAAAAGTAAGGAAAATGATCACAAAAGGTTGCATTTATCATTTAGTTCGGGTCCAAGATGTAGAAGCTGAACCGCCGACTCTTCAGTCAGTTCCCGTAGTGAACAAATTTCCGGATGTGTTCCCGGAAGAGCTTCCAGGTCTCCCTCCCAAGCGGGAGATTGATTTTGCTATTGATGTGTTGCCAGACACCAAGCCTATATCTATCCCACCTTATAGAATGGCTCCCGCAAAATTGAAAGAGTTAAAGGAGCAATTGAAAGACTTGCTTGAGAAAGCCTTTATTAGGCCTAGTTCATCCCCGTGGGGAGCACCCGTATTGTTTGTCCGAAAGAAAGATGGCTCCTTGAAAATGTGCATTGACTAGCGGCAACTGAATAAGGTGACGATTAAGTACAAATATCCTATTCTGAGGATTGATGACTTATTTGACCAATTACAAAGTGCCGAATGGTTTTCAAAGATAGATTTGAGATCCCGGTATCATCAAGTGAGAATTAGGGAGAAAGATATCCCTAAGACAGCCTTCAGAACAAGATATGGCCATTTTGAGTTCTGCGTAATGTCATTTGGGCTAACTAATGCACCGGCAGTATTTATGGATTTGATGAACGATGTGTTCAGGCCCTTCCTAGATTTATTTGTGATTGTATTCATCGACGATATCTTGGTGTATTCTAGATCCGAGACAGAGCATGCAGATCATTTGCATACTGTCCATAGAGTTCTTCAAACTCGCGAGTTGTTTGTAAAATTTTCTAAGTGTGAGTTTTGGTTGAACTCAGTGACATTTTTGGGACACATTGTTTCAGCCGAGGGTATTCGGGTAGATAGCCAAAAGATTGAGGCCGTGAAGACTTGGCCAAGGCCCACAACTCCTACGGAGGTTCATAGCTTTCTGGGCTTAGCAGGTTATTACAGGAGATTTGTTGAAGGTTTTTCTTCTATTTTTGTGCCACTTACAAAGCTAACCCAGAAATCAGCAAAGTTTCAATGGACAGATGCTTGTGAACATAGTTTCCAAGAGCTAAAAGATAGATTGACTTCATTGCCCACCGACACTTCCGAGAGGGATTGGAAGGTTATGTTATTTATTGCGATACTTTAGGCATTGGGCTAGGTTGTGTCTGATGCAACATGGTAAGGTGATTGCATATGCTTTAAGGCAATTACGAAAACATGAGAAAAATTATCCAACCCATGACCTTGAATTGGCTGCAGTGATTCATGCATTAAAGATGTGGAGACATTACTTGTATGGTGTTCATGTGGTTATTTACACGGTCCTAAAGAGCCTTCGATATCTTCAAGCAAAAAGAGTTGAATTTGCGGCAATGACGTTGCTAAAAGATTATGATGTTGATATCCTATATCACCCCGGAAAAGCAAATGTTGTGGCTGACGCTCTTAGCCGTGGATCTATGGGAAGTTTGTGTGATGTACGAGCAGGGAAAAGAGAAATGGCTCGTGAGCTCCAACAGTTAGCAAGCCTAGGAGTTCGAGTAGTGGACTCAGGTAGCAGGGGAACTACCATTCAGAATTCAGCAGTCTCGTCGCTAGTAGTGGACGTGAAAGAGCGACAATACGAAGATCCCATGCTAGTGCATTACAGAGATACACTCCCTCAGAAGGAGAAGTCATCATTTGAGATTGCATGAGTCGGAGTTCTCCGATGCCGAGGCAGATTATGTGTTCCTGATATGGCAGGGTTACGCCACCAGATATTGAGGGAAGCCCATTGTTCCCACTATTCTGTCCACCCCGGAGCAACGAAAATGTATCATGATCATAAATCTATTTATTGGTGGAATGGGATGACAAAAGATATGGCGGAATTCTTAGCTCAATGTCCCAACTGTCAACAAGTGAAAATCGAGCACCAAAAGCCGGGCGGATTGTTGCAAGCTATAGAAATTACAACTTGAAAGTGGGAAGTAATTAACATGGACTTGATTACAGGCCTACCCCATTCTCGATGTAAGTATGACTCTATATGTGTGATTGTGGATAGACTCATGAAGTCAGCTCATTTCTTGCATGTCAGAACTACATATGTGGCAGAAGATTATGTAAAGCTTTATGTTAAAGAGATAGTGCGACTCCACGGTGTTCCAGTATCTATTATCTCAGATAGAGGAACTCAGTTTACAGCTAATTTTTGGAAGTCCTTCCAAGAGGGTTTGGGAACTCATGTGAGCCTTAGCACGGCATTTCATCCGCAGACTGATGGACAAGCTGAACGTACCATTCAGACCCTTGAGGATATGCTACGGGCATGTATGATGGATTTTGGAGGTAATTGGGATGATCACTTACCACTTATTGAATTTGCTTATAACAATAGTTATCATTCTAGCATCCAAATGGCACCGTATGAGGCTTTATATGGGCGAAAGTGTAGATCTCCAATTGGGTGGTTTGAAGCAGGAGAGACTAAATTGATAGGGCCAGACTTGGTCCAGCAGGCCATAGAAAAATTTAAGCTCATACAAGGTCGACTATTAGCAGCCCAAAGTCGTCAAAGTTAAAGATTAGGTATTCATAAAGGTGTCGCCGATGAAGGGCTTTATGAGATTTGGCAAAAAGGGGAAATTAAGTCCCCGATACATTGGGCCTTATGAGATCGTGCGCAAGGTAGGCAAAGTGTCTTACGAATTAGATCTACCTCCTGATTTGGAGTCAGTTCACCCAGTTTTCCATGTCTCGATGCTTTGCAAATGTGTTGGAGATCCTACTAGGATCGTGCCGGTAAATGATGTTCAAGTGACAGAAAAGTTGACTTATGAAGAGGTACCCATTGCCATATTAGATAGGCAAGTACGGAGGCTTAGAAACAAAGAAGTGGCCTCAGTTAAGGTTTTATGGAGAAACAATAACCGAGAAGAGATGACATGGGAAGCAGAAGAAATCATGAAATCCAAGTACCCGCACTTATTTCAGCCCCCGAAAGAGATCCAAGATGTGACATCAAGATCATAAGGTATGTATGTTTTCCTTTTTATGTATTTGGGTCGTGTGTGGCCAAGCTCTATTGCTATTATGTTGTGGCCACAGAGGCATTGTTATTATGGGTGTTGACAGGATGGTAGTGCCATATTGTAGGGGAAACTCGCGAAACTTTTATAGAATCCCCGAGGACTTAACATTCGAGGACGAATGTTCTTAAAAGGGGAAGAATGTTACACCTCGAAAAATTATCCGTTTATGCACAGCGAATAGACTAACGAAGAGCACGAAGTATATGGTATTGCAATAAGTAAGGAATGACATTTGATGACCCTGATTAAGATTTCGAAGACATTCGAGGTAAGAGGAGAAAGTTTGCCAAGAGAAGGCAAGGCATACGATATGTATCGGAAAGGATTTAGGAGTAACAAGTTAATGATGATTTAATGATGCTTTGGAGAAGAGTTATAACGTCCCTTATATTGTTAATGAGGTGATAAACAAGTGTTAAGAAGGTTCCATAAGGATTGGAGATCAAACGAGTCAACGAGAATGAGTTCGGTAGAACTGGGCATTATACGGCCCAACATACTGGCCGTATAAATTATACTGGCCGTATGTTTGGCCGTATAATCAACCCAGATTAGCACACCTCTCTGGACCAAATCTACGGCCAGACATACGGTCAGTATAATTTATACGGACCGTATGTTGGTCCGTAGAAAATGGTCGGGACAGATTTTATATTATTAATAAAGGGGTCCAAGTTTATTTTATTTTATTTTCCCTTCACACCCCTTCTCTCTAGAACTCTCCAGAACATTTCTCTACATTTCTCCCACAAAAATTCAAGGGATATTAGTGATCAACTTCATCAAACCAAGTGAATGAAGTGTAAGGAACCCATTAAAGTTCATCCAAGACAAGGAATCCAAGTGAAGGTGAAACTAGGGTTTTGCTAAAGTGAAGTGTTTCCACCCAAGGGTCATTCCTACACCATCTAAGGTAAGTTTTATGGTATTTCCATGTTGTTTAAGGTATTGAGAAGTTGAAACTCTTGGATTGTTGTTACACCTTGGAAATTTCCCATTAGCGTACAGTGAGTAGACTAATGAAGGGTACGACGTATACGGTGTTTTGATAAGTAAGAAATAGCCTTTAATGGTCCTAATTAAGATTTCCAAAGACATTCGATGTTAGACGAGAAAGTTGCCAAGAGAAGGCAATGTATACGATAGGTATCGGAAAGGATTTATAAGTAGCAAGTTAATGATGACTCAAGGATGTTTTGGAGAAGAGTTATAACGCCCCTTAGATTGTTAATGAAGTGATAAACAAGTGTTAAGGAGGTTCCATAAGGATTGGAGATCAGACGAGACGACGGGAACAACTTCGGAGAAGCTGTGGATTTCACGGCCACTTCCACGGACCGTGTAACCTTATACGGATCGTGGAAGGGTCCGTGGAACTCCCAGCAGAGATGGTGGCTGGCTGGTGTTGAACCACGACCAGTTCCACGGGCCATATAATATTCCAAGGATCGTGAAAGTGTCCGTGGAACTCCCAACGGGCTGAATTTTTCCAAGTCTATAATGGTGATCCCAACTTCATTATTTTCATTCTAACACTTCCCCACTTCTCTCTAAAGTCTCTAAGACAATACATACATTTCATGAACAATAATCCAAGGGAAATCAAAGGTTCTTATCATCAAACCAAGTGAATCAAGTGTAAGAAACCCATTAAAGTTCATCCAAAACAAGAAATCCAAGTGAAGGTGAAACTAGGGTTTTGCTCAAGTGAAGTGTTTGCACCCAAGGTTCATTCCTACACCATCTAAGGTAAGTTTTATGACATTTCCATATTGTGTAAGGTGTTTGAAAGTTGAAACACTTGGATTACAAAAAGGATATAGAAATGGGTCATGAATGTGGGAATAGTGACACTTTTGAATAGATGTTTGGAATGAGTTATGATTCTTGATACATTATGATTATAATCATGTTATAAATGATATTGAGAAAATGGGATGGACATTGTATATGAATGAACGTAATTGTGTGATATGACCATGAATATGGATGAATCGAAGCGAATTGAGAAATACGGATAATGTAGTTGAATAGAGGCTATTGTGATGACGTTGTGAATGTTATTATTAATGTTTGGGAGTTGATATATGATATGGAGTGTTGTAGCCCGTATTTTGTACGTTTGGAGATTTTGAAGTCGTCGGGGAAAGTTAAGGGCGAGACCATTTTCAAAATTATTTTAGTGCATAAGTTGGTTATGAATATTATTTATGAATATTATTGGACGGAAATATTGAGAAAGGCTAGGGGCAAGAAGAGAAGTTCGCAAAATGGGCCGTGAAAATAATGCGGAAGGTCAGGGACAAAATGGTAATATTGAGAAAAGTCAAGGGGTAAAACGGGAATTTCACATGAGTTTCATGAAAGTTCATGAAAGGGGCCATATGTGTATTTAAAGAAAATTCAAGAAAAAGGGAGAAAAATCTAGAACAAAAATAAAGAAAAAAGGAAGGGAAATTTCTAGAAAAAATTTAAAGAGAGGGCATGTGCCCCTCACATGATTTTGAAGGCATCTATATATATATATATACACATGAGGGGTCTTCATTTTTAATTAAAGGAACAAGAAAGAAAGAAAGAAAAAAAGAAAAAAAGAGAAAGAAGAGGAAGAACAAGGGCCATTCGGCCATGAAAAAAAAAAAAAAAGGAAGAGATAAAGGAATTGATCAAGAAAAATTGCTTCCTTCTAGCAAATCAACCAAGTGGAACATCCCTAACAACGTGGGGGAGTTGTTGGAGCAAGCTAGGCGTTGGTTTGAGCAATTCATGAATCCTAGCTAAGTGGAGGTTGAAGGAAAAAGGTAAGGAATTAATCTCCTTTTATATGTATGGATGACTATGGATGTCGTAGTATATAGGAATGCATGAAATTCATGAGAATATGTGGTGTGTGTATGGCCGAATGGAAGTAGTTGTGGCCGTGAGTTGTAGTGTGTGTGTGTGTATGTGGTGTTTGATTATACATGTAATGTATTGTATAGAGAGGATGGATTGAGTGCATGTAGCATGTTGGTTGTTGTTGTAATGTAAAGAAAAGGAATGAATGGAAATTTATGGAAAATATGGAGGTAGTAGGGTGGCAGAATATAGTGTGTGTTGAAGTGAGGAATTAATATTATTTAGTAATTTGATTGTTGTGTTGTGAATGGTAGTTATAGTCTTGTGTTGTGCTACATGAGTTGGTCGTGCATGTGTTGTGGAATGAAATGGACAAATTCTACCTAGTCTTGTATTGTTATTGGAATGTATAGAGATGGATGAAAATGCATGAAAATATGTAAGAAGTTGTTGTAATCAAATAGTAGATGATTTGGTAAACTATGGTAAATGGATGTTATTTGACATTTTAGTTGTTGTCGTTATAGATTATGTTATGTAGAATAAAGGTTGTTGTTTAAGTTAATGCATATGAGTGACAATGAAAGGTATGGTTGGTGTTGAATTTGAAGGTTTCGGTAAAGTAGTGTGTTGATTGAGTTGTTGGAATATTATGTGCATTGAATTGAATTAAATTGAATTGAAATGAATTGAGTTAAATATTGAGGTGTTGTTAGAAAAATTGTTGGTATAGATGATATTGTTGGCGGGTTGGATTCCCGATTGTTATTGATTAAAGATTGGGCCGAGCCATATTCTCGGGACGGCGTATTTACGGGGGAGATGTCCGAAATTTCGGCGATTATAAGTAAATGTATTTGAAGGGTTAAGAGAGGCATATGATAATGAATTTAACAATTGCTTGATCTGCCTTGAAGGTAGAACTAACGGCAACAAGTTTGAACGAACAAGCATAGCTACTAAGGCGCGGCGCAGGTATGTTAAGGCTAAGCCCTTTTCTTTCTACGGCATGAATCACATGATGAAATATTATAAATGCTCCCATAACGACCTTATTTTCAAAGTTAGAATTTATGATTTCAAAACATGATTTCTTCTTAAAAGTTATAAATGTTTTCAAAAATATTCATTTTCTCCAAAATCTAAGTTTTACGTTTTGATAGTTTTCATGACTAAAACGATGACTGATTTTATGACGACAAGGATGATGCCAGATACAAGAAGACTTCTATGATGAATATGTCAAGGATATGTTCTTACCATGGATACGACGATATGGATATGTTAAGCTATTTTTGAATAATGACTATTTTAAAGGTTCCAAAGTATATGAAATGATATGTTATGATTCCGTTTTATGATTTCCAGAAATGTTATCCTTCGTTGATGGTCTCGCCTTATTATTAGTTCTTTCAAGGTGAGATAAAGCGCCCGTGGTTATTCCATAGTATAATCGGAGGTTACCGACCTTACGTCACTCCGATAGGGTTATAGCTTTCTTTGGCTCTCTGCATGCTATGACATGATATATGTATAAGTATACGTATATGTATATGTATATGGGGAAGATGGGAAAAAGGGCGGGCGTGTGGCCGGCGCACCACCCATCGCTGAGAATGGTATGATATCGTCCCGGACGCGGATCCCGGACGCGGGATAAGTGGTTAAATGGATCGGAGCCGACGCCTCGGCAATATGGTATGTTCTATTTTCTTTATATATGAAAATGTGATATTTTCAAAGAAAGAATACGTACACGTATATACAAATGGATCGGGCTGCACGTTCCGCAGCAATGTATATGGATCGGGCTGCACGTTCCGCAGCATAGTATACGGATCGGGCTGCACGTTCCGCAGCATTAAGCATGCATGACTCCGCCTTAAAAGGCACTCATACTTACAGGTTACAGCTTCACACGATATGCTTTATACATACAGCTTACAGCTTTACACATGATATGTCTCATATGTACCGGATACTCTCTTTCACGGGACATGTCCTACATCTCTTTATTATGTTACTGTTCATGCCTTACATACTCGTACAATGCTCGTACGACCCCTCTTCTTCGGGGGCTGCGTTCCATGCCGCGCGGTACGCATGCCCCGACGGATGGAAGATGTTCCGGCGGTTGGCAAACTCCCTTGTTCCTAGGAGTGTCGCCGAGTCGCATACTATGCCACGATGTTTCATTCGAGTTAGAGACTTTGCAGACATAGTCGTGAGTTTCGGGAGTCAGATGTATTATGATATGAGTTTTGTACAGCTACATGTTTAATTGATTTAAAAGCAACGAAAGAGTCTTATTATGTATAAGTAATCTTATTAAGTATGTTTGCTTTAAAGGTTCAAAAAAAAAAAACAATTCAGTACGTAGTAAGAGTCCGCGGGTTCGCTCGGCTCCGGTTACGGGGTCGGGTGCCCATCACACCCCGATCAAGATTAGGGTGTGACATGGAGGAAGTCATATAAATAATGGAGATGCTGTCGAATTTTCCCTAGCCTTAGTCATGAATGCTGAGCTATCAATTCTCTAATGTTAGTATGCACTCTAATGAAGGTAGAAACGTGAGCATTGAAGAAGCACGTGCAAGTGATAGAATAGTTGAATGGAAAGGTATGTAAGGCTAACCCGTCTTTCATAAGGCATGGTTCTTTGGCCAAATATTTATCCTTCTATGAGCCTACGATATCCTTCGATGATCCTATCTCTAAAAGCTACTAAGCTTATGATTTTCGATATGATACGATTGTACTAAGTTTCTTATACGACAAGGAATCTTCTAAGGATAGAATGTCATGAATAACGATAGTAAAAAGACTAAAGATATTTATGAGCTTATATGTATATGTGCCCATGAGTGGCTATTGTGAACCCCGAGATTATATGGCCGGGTAGAATATAGTGAATATGTATATATCTATATATGATGACGCGCGCGCACCACTGCAGTTGGGTACGGATAACCCTGAGCCTTGGTAGAGCCAGGTACGTATGACACTGAGCCTTGGTAGGGCCAGCTATGTGAAACACCGAACCTTCATGGTCGGGTATGACATATAAATGATATGTATATGACATCAATATGAGTACGAATATGCTAAGTATACGTAAATGCTATGTATATGATATAAACATGAGTATGAAAGGGAAATATTTTAATGCATTTGTAACGAAAAATGGACACGAAAGGTAAAGAGATGATATGGATATATGTACACGAATACGCAATACAAATGGAACGTCCCTATGGCAAAGAAGTAAGGCGACGATGGTACTATTATCTCCCATCCCATGTTATTTCATATGTTGTCTATTAGCGTCACTGATATTGATCATGGTTTACATACTCAAGACATTCTTCGTACTGACGTCCTTTATTTGTGGACGCCGCGTCATGCCCGCAGTGGCCAGGGAGTATTTATCTGATCATAGCTATATTTCGTGGACTACCAGCGAGAGCTCCACTTCATTCGGAGCTGCTTTTGGTATAGATTCTTTTGTGTACATATTCATAAGCACGCGGGGTCCTGTCCCGCCTATATGTTATGATATGACATACCTTCTTAGAGGCTCGTAGACACGTGTATATGGTTAGATATGTTTGTCCTTGTCGGCCAATATTTTGGGATATTATTTTGTTAGCCCTGCTGGCTTACGTACGTTTATACGGGCATAGTTGTTAATGATGATATGTGAATTGTCGCCCAATGGGATTAATATGAAAGATGAATGAAAGCATGATTTAGTGCGTGTCTCACCCAGATGTGACGCGAAAGTATGTTAAGAGTTGCCCGGGTGGGTTAGCACCGGTGCCCGCGGCAACCCTCCGGCTGGGTCGGACAAAAGTTGTATCGCAGCAGCTCGTCCAGGGGCGTGTTCACGAGCCGTGTCCAGTAGAGTCTTGGTTATGGGTGTGTTGCGCGCCACACTTATAAACAAGAAGTGCGGGCATTTTAGGAATGAATGACCTTCTTTCTTCATAAAAAATCATGCGCTAGAGCTATAATATTAGAACTTCTTCTTTCATAACCGTGTGTTATGTATTTCAGAAATACCTGCAAAGAGAAAGGCTACAACAGCCTAAAAGGGCAAGACGGTGGCAGAAAAGCGGGCTGAAAGAGCACTGCCACCGATAGTAGAGGAAAGTGAGTCCCTGAGTGCGGCTCAATCTCAGTCCTCCCGTTCAAAGGCCTATATTAGAGGAACGTGAGGGAGCTTCAGCCCCAGCTCCAGCACCTCCGGTTCCTCCCCCGTATGCTTCAGGTCGGGATGTAAAAGAGGCCATTCATTTATTTACTCAATCGTCGGGCCGCCCGTACCCGCCGGCAAAGTTCGTGTGTGTGGTCGTTAGTGCAAGAGCCCGTGATTTCATTAGTTTGAAGCCTCCAGAATTCTTTGGATCAAAGCCAGATGAGGACCCTCAGAACTTTATTATTGGTATGTTAAGGACGCTTCGGTTGATACATGCTTCAGACACCGAATCGGTGGATCTAGCGTCCTATAGATTACGGGATGTTGCGATATGTTGGTACACGGCGTGGATGGCTTCACGGGGAGACAATGCACCTCCTCCGGTATGGAAGGAATTTGTAGATGCATTTCTCCGACATTAGTTGCCTCCGGAAGTTGCCGAGCTAGAGCCGATAAGTTCTA
>NW_026717667.1:0-13992 GCF_029784015.1 Lycium ferocissimum | reverse complement strand
ACCTTTACATAATAAAACCCCGAAACCCCCAAGTTCAAGGAAACAACACAACATATTTTCTTCCTTCCAAACATGAATTCTTAAATTTCCATTTTATAAATTCAAAAACAAAAAAAATTCCATAACAACCCCAAACAACTATAACTTCACTTTGAACCATTAAATTTTTTAGACCATAGAACCCCAAAAACAATCCAAACATCTAAATAAATTTAGTTATTCCTTGCCCAAAACCCCCTTTTATAGCTCAACATCAACATACAAAATTTCAGAATTTCATCCATTTTAACACTACCCCCTGTTTTAACCCTTTAAAAATTCTAAATACACTCGTTAACAATAAAAAGGGAAACCCGTATTCATCCCTTTAACATGCACCCCCCGTTATCACTTTCCCTTGGTTGATTTTTATAAAATAAGCAACCGCGTACAACATTTTTTCTCTTAGGGTTCAATTTTTGGGTCAAATTTTGGTCAAAATTGGTTTTTCTTTCTCCAAAGTTCTTCTCTCTTTTTCCAAAATTTTTCGGGATTCTTGGTCTGAAAAATGAGAGGAAAGGGCTGAAATTAGATTTAAAATAGGCATGGGTCAGGGGCCAACCCGTTTGGGCCCCATGGGCCCCCCCCCCGCCTTTTCCCGCCAAAATGTCCATATCTCCTTTTTCCCGATGCCCCCGTGGGCCCAGATTTTTTGGTTGGAAAGATAATTCAATTATATACAACTTCTATCTTTGGTTTTTTTCCCAAATTCCAAACTTAAAATCCGTTTCGCCTCAAAGTGGGACCCCCCAAAACATTATTAAAATATTTGTTTGGAGGATTCCACTTTGATTTGGCTCGGGTCCTTTTTGAGTTATGTTTAACCCTATGTGATTCTATAAATTGTCGCATGCCCCAAAAAAATTCTGTGTGGACCCCACCCCTTGGAATAATCCGACGTATAAAAATACGAAATATACTTGTCAACGGGGTTTAAATTATGAAAACAAATGATTTCAATTTTTATCCAAATTTTTTGGGCATGGGAAAAGGCCCTCCCTTTTTCTTTCTCCGTTTTTTGAATTTTCTAGGTGCTAAATGAAAAGACTTTGTTTTTTTCTTTTTCCAATAAAGTTTACAAGTGGCCCCTGGGCCCCCACCCCACATGCCCCATAGGCTATTTTCAGGAAAATAAAGTTTCTAAAATTTACCAGCCCCAAATTCTATGAAATGTTCAACTTTCCATAATTCGCTTTTAACCCCAAATTTTTCTTATTCCCAAAATTTACCCCTTTAAAACTCCATATGAATATGCAATTGCATTAAAACAAGAAAATCAACAAAATCAAAATTAAAAACTTGCGCATAACGCCAACCAACTTAGAATATTCCAACGACAAAGTACGGGTATAAATGCTATGCCCTGTAATTATGGGACTTTGGGAAGAGGGGGAAAACAAAGAAAGGGGGAAAAAACGAGGAGATGCAATTTGGGGTGTTTATGTCACCCCCGACTTTATAGGGGGATGGGCACCGCCCCCGGGGAGCGAACCCTCCGACTCTTTTTCCCACGTAATTTTTTTTCTTTCCTTTAAGACAAAGATACGTAAAAAAACCCCAAATATTCTTTCTGTTTTCCAGCAAGTAAAATTTTTGGGGTATAACATTATATCATAATACAAACTAACACTTTGGCCTAGGAGCCACCGGTGACCCCGTACCCCGCTCGTAAAAATTCTAACGGCAACATCATAGCGTAGTATTATCGGACACTCCAGAAAAGGGCTTGACAACTTGGGAAACATCTTTCCCCCCGCGCTATCCGTCCGGGGACCCCGGGGTTTAAACGCACTAAAGAAGGGGGGCGAGAGCTTTCCGAGTATGTAAGGCATGAACGAAAATAGTAAAAAGGTAACTATAAAAGAGAGTTTTTAAAAATAGGGACATATCATTATAAAACTGAACTGTGCATAAGTAAAAACGTACGGAAACATAGACCGATCTAGGAAGGAGAAACCCCGTACATGTGTGTCCCCCGGGGCGGATGCCATGCATGTTTTGGTCTTGATAAACATTTTTTTTTTTCATGTATATGAAAATATATCAAAATGGTATTGCCGAGGGCCGGCCCATCCTTTAACCATAAATATAGTTTTAATCCCCGCGCCCGGCCCCCCCGGTCCGGGGTAATAATGTAGATACGGCACAGTCCCGTGTGCCCCCCCTCTATGCGTTTCCCCTGCTCCCATCTTCCCCATATACATATAAAACATATACATGACCATAACGGGACCCCAAAAGGGCATAACTCTATCAGGACGAAGGCGGTCCTCCGATTTTATTATGGAAAAACCCACCGTTTATCTCCCTTTGATAGAACTATAATAAGGGAGACTATCAATGGAGAAAATTCAGAGAAATCATGACGGGATATAAGACATCATTTCATTTACTTTTAAACCCTTTTAAAGTAGTCATTATTCAAAAATAGCTTAAGTTTCATATCGTCATTTCGTAGTAAGAACATATCCTTGGCATTCTCATCATAGACTTTTCTCATACCCGGCATCATTATTATCATCATATCATCATAGAACCATGGTCGTCGTTTTGCATTAAGACTTTCAATATTATAAAATTTGTTTTTTTGGAAAAAAATGAATATTTTAAAAAACATTGTAAACTTTTGGGAAAAAAAATCATATTGGGGTAAGGGTTTGTTAAAACCCTTTTTTTTTCTGGATGATAAAAAAACTTTCTTGACTATAGTACAAACAACCCTAATGGAACAATAAGAGGGAATTTGGGGGGGAAGGGGCACCTCATCAAATGAGGGGTGTACATGTTTTTACGTATAAAACATTTTACATTACTTAGGGGGTTTTTAAAGGACCCTTTGTCTCCATCAAGTTCTGGTGTTTAGGAAATTTTTTCAACATTTCACACAATTTCTATTTCAATTTCCAATAATAGTAACTAATTTCAACTTTTTTTGGGGAAAGGAATTATCCCCGAGGCCATGTCCAAACCTACTACGTCTAAGACAGCCAAGAAAGGAGGGTGAAACCTTACATACCCCCCGTCCTTCCGCACTCCAAACCCAAGTTGAAAAACCGCCAAAATCTACAATTTGGTCATGTTTACCGAACATTGTTTAAAAACCTTTAAAAGGTTGAATCTTAAAATAACACTTGGCTCCCGGAATTTCAGCATTTTTAAATACGCCATCCCCCCAAGTTCAACTTGGCCAATTTTAATCAACAAAAATCCGGGGAAAGCAACCCGGGCCCCATTATCATCAACAACACCAACAATTATTCTAAAAAACCACAATGTTACAAAGACCCAAACCCAAATTTTACCTCTACCCCAAATCTTCCAAATCCCCCCAAAAAAAATTAACAACACATTTCTCTTATTCTAGATTCATAAGCAGACGCGACCTACATTGAAACACTATTCTCAAGAGGAATTCAAAAATATTGCATCAACTTCTTCAACATTCCGATACGAAAACTTCATTTTAAGTCATTACACCCTTTTCTTCATGGGAAACCACAACAACAACAACTAAACTATCAAATAAATCAATTCATCATAATTGCCAACCATCCCCACTTTCGGGCCCCCTAACTATAATACATATTTTTATAAATTTTCCCCTATTCCTATACATTACAACAACAACTATGATGTTAAATAAAAATTTGTTCATCATCTTTAATACAACAACACATACACTAAAGGGCCCAAAACCCAATTCCCTATTTTCATGAATTCCATTCATTTCCACATCACAACATGTACCAAACATCCATCCCAAAAAAAAGGTTGGCTTACCTTTTTCCCCCTTTTTTTAATCCCAGGTTTTGGTTTCCAACGAATATTTTCTTTTTCCAAGACTCTTCCACGTTGTGAGGCCCCCCCAAAACCTTGGGAAAGCAAAAAAAAATAATTCTTCATTGACCTCCCCCTTTCCCTACCCATGGTGGCCGAACCCCCTCCCCTCTCTTTTTTTTTTTTTTTTTTTTCTCTTTCTTTTTTTCTTTCTCCCTTTGAAATTTCAATTTTTTTTGGGGGAGAAATATGACTAATAAGTCTATATATGTTTCCCTCAAAAGGAGGGGCACACCCTCCCTTTTTTATTATTTATTATTTTTTTTTTCTAGAGCTTTCATCCTTTTTCTTGAATTTTCTTGAATAAAAAATGATTTGCTTGTTTCATTCTAGCCCCAAATTTTTATATTTATATCTAAGTCCCTCATTAACAACAAGTATGGAAAATGACCCTCCTTTCTTGCTCTAGAATATTTCCTCCATTTTCTTGAAATTTTCTTAAATAAAAAATGACCACTTATTATCTCATGCTTTTCCCTATATTCTTATTATTTATATAATTAGCTCCTTTACCATTTTCTAGAATTTTCTTAAATAAGCAAGTATGACCATTTTTCTTATTATTATTTAAACTTTGGGCCATTCAAGAATTTTCTTGAACTTTTTTTGAAATTACCATTTTGCCCCTTGACTTCCACTTATTTCAATGGGGCCCTTTTCAATTTTTTTCTTTTTATCCTTAACCTTTCTCAACATTTATTCCCCTTGTTCACCAAAAAATTCCCAACCCCGCCCTTAAAATTTTTTTTTCTGTTTTCCTTTAAATTCCAAACGTCCCAATAGGACGGGCTATAGTTTCCACCATTCGAGGGCGGGGGGTTAAAAACCATCTATTCAAACATTCCCCCTAGGGGTGAAATAATACAATTGCCAAAAGGGCATAAATGTTACATCCCGTGTTTTTGGTGTTAGAAAACCCCCAAGAAAAGAATAATAGGGGGAAAAGAGGTTCCCCCAAGCTTATAGGGGGGATGTACTCGAAATTATTTAAGACTGAAAGGAAAGACCTTTTAAATAATATTTTTTGTGTACCAAGAGGGGGTATGGAGGTGTATGTCACATAATCATGACCCGAGTGTAGAAGGTGCGAGGTGATTAAAATTTTAAGTGAACTAAAAAAGAAATCATTTATATTGGTAATTAGTTAAATGTTGAGATGTTTGGGGGGTTAAAAGTAATTTGGTAATGTCTAGGGGACAAATATCACGTGGGGCCCATAAGGGAAAGATCATTTTTGTAAGTAATTGTTTGGGTATAGATACATGTTTGGGGTTTTTGGTGTCAAAGGAGTAAATTTGGTCACTTATAAGGTATCAACTAACGCTTTTGCTAATTAAGTGGGAGGGGGCCCCCGTGTTTTTTCATGATTCAAGTAGACCAAAAATGTTCCCCCTTGTTCCTTTTATTGGAGAATTTGTTTCCTTTATTTTGATAATTAGTTCTTCCACTTTTGGGATTGTTTTAGAAGCAAAACGTACGAAACCATTTATGTAACTTGAGGAATTTCATAACTTTTTAGTAGCTTAATTCTTGGGAATAAGAGGGCAGAAACGTCCCTATGTTGCAGCAACATAATACTAGCTTATGCAGCAACATGGAAATATTCACGAGATCAAAATATATATTGCTTCTCAAAAACAACATACAGGTTATGTTCACCACTTCTATCTCGTTGTTCGTTTGTCGCGTGGTTGTTTTCTTCAAAGTGAAGTAAGGAGGAAGAAGGGAGTTCTTGGCAACTAAGGTAAGAATTCTCCTCTACTAGATATATTTAAAGTTCGTCAGTCATAGCTAAATTGTGGGATGAAAATACGAAATTAATAGTGGGAAATCGTATTTTGATGATGTTGTTGTTGTATGGACTGCTTGGAAATTTTATAAGCGAAATTTAATATGATTGTGGTTGTGTTGGTTGTGTTGAATATGGACAATGTGAGATAAATAGGGAAATGTTGTCCAAGTCATTACAAGACAAGTATACCACCCCAATATACATGATGTACCGAGTACTTTCTCGACCTAACGAGAATCGTTATCATTATTATAGGATAAGGCGAGAGATGAGCTACGGTTGATGGCATTGACTAAAAGGCAAACAATGTATGTAAGGTGTTGCTATCTTTATTTCCTTTGGCACGATTCCTAGATATCTACTAGCGTGCATAGTGTAATGACTCCACTCTATTCTTGTTCCATCCTATATAAACGTTCCTTGTTGAGATGTTTTGATTCCTAAATACTTGGATATTCTTCATAAATGATTCTCATAACATCACTATGATTATTCTTATTGAGCCATTTCTAGGCTTCGATATGGTTCCATAAATATTCGGAGGTTACGACCTTACGTCATCCGAAGGCCGATGTTATTTCATTGGCTCCTCGTACATTGTATATATGTATACACTATTTTACTCCACCGAGCGCGTATAGTCGGCGGGTACGACACGTAGATGTGCAACCGATCGGTTGGGTTTTCCCCACCGAATAAAAGGCCGAGTACGTTATGATGATGTTTCGGACGCGGATGATTTGATGATGATATGACAATATATGAGATACAGGGTGATGTTTAATTTATATTATATATATATATATATATATATATATATATATAAAAAAAAAACTACATACTTCACATGTTTTCAAAACTCATCTTGCATTTGCACGTTCCCCGGATGTCATAGGTTACTACTATCCTCCATGCTTATGTTTACTCTTATGTCTTACATATCTATCTTATGTTTACTCTTATGTCTTACATATGCTTTACATTCTGCCTTACATACTCGGTACTTTATCGTATAACTGGTCCCATTCCACCGGGGTCTTGCAGGGCGAGAGACGAGCAAGGACCTTCCGGTAGGACTATCACTTCGGGGGTGATACGATCCGCTTGAGAAGACACGGATTCAAATAACAAAAATGCGGTAACAAAGATAATAAGAAAATTAAGGGATGAGGGGTGAAGAATTTTAGATGAGAAGAGAAAGGATAGGAGCAAGACCCAATTAGTAAAAAGGGAAATTTTAGGCAAACGTAGGTATATGAAACCTAAACCCTCCCAATCGATTCCACTAATCAACCTATCTATGTGATAATCAACCAAGAGTAATCCAAATGAATCCACAAATGAATAACTCATTGAAATTAATGGAAAAGGGTTTCATAGCCAACAATGGAATCCACCATGATTAACTATCACTAATCACTAGATTAGCACTACGATAAACTACCAAAAAAACTATCATCAATTTAAGATTCATCTAATTCAACATAATCTAAGTAAATGAAATGTCAAAGTCTAGTATTTATACTCCTAGACTAGATAAGACTAAGTTATTACAAAAATGCCATTAATGAGGCAAGGGCCTTGTTTTGTTGGTAGTCTTCTTTGGGGAATTTCAGAAATAGCCCTCTATGGAATCTTCATCTTCCAAACACCAATTATCTTGCAATTGTAGCCCAAATTACATCCTAGCCTTGAATTTGGATTCTTGGCCATGATTTACATCGTATAGCCACGGTTGCACTTTTAGCCACTTGGTGTAGAAGCCTCCACAATCTCTTCCCAGCTATCATCCATACGTCCCACGCCCTTCCAAACATCTTTGTGCCCTTGTGCCATCTAGGATCATATCATCCTCCCTTCCAAAAGGATTCTTTCGAATCCGAACCTTGCAAAAACATGAAAGTATGAGTACACTTCCTCGCACAAACAAACAAGGTAATCATCATATGGCAAATGATAATACCTAAAGTAAGCATAGCAGAAATCAACACCTAAAGGATCACTCTTATGATATAACCAAGCATCATATAGATCTAGAAAGAACATTGTTACACCCCTTTGGGAAATTTCGTGTCGCTCGTATTACAAACATGCCAATGTAAACCCCAAAGAGGACATAAAACCCTTGAAAGGTGAAGATGGATGTTTGATGATTCTAATTAATATTTCGAAGGCATTTGAGGTTAGAAGTAAGTCATCGGAGAAAGTTAAGGTTGAGCCATGTTTTGGGAAAATTTCGTATCATTTGAGCTATGCATTGCCTAGCATCCCTGAGAGAGGGGTTATGATGTCCCTTAGATGGTTAATGAAGTGTTATGTAAATGTTAACAAGGTTCCATAAGGATTGGAGGTTGAACGAATCGTCGAGAGAAGTTTTGGGACGACCACTATACGGTATAAAGTTATCGGCCCCGTATAAATGGTCCGTATAACATGAGAGAAGGGTGTTTCCATGGTGGCATTATAAGGCCATTACACGACCGTAAAAGGTATGTATAACCATGATAGGTTTTTTTTTTTTTTTATAAATAGATGACCCTGGTTCATTTATTTCATTTCCAACATTTTCCCAAGTCATAAAAGCTCTGAACCTTCTCTGCATATTCCACAAAAACCCCAAGAGAAATCAAGGATCAAATAGCAAGAATCAAAGGATCCAAGTGTTGGAAGGCTTAATAGGGTTTGTAGAACTCAAGATTTTCTTTGGTATTGAGCTAGGGTTTTCATACAAGTTGGTAACTTGACCCAAGCTCATTCCTATGATTAAAGGTTAGTTTCCATGACTATTTCATGTTTTAAAATGTTTGGTTGTTGGATAACTTGGATGAGGGAAGATAGTAGAAGATGAAGTTCAAATGTAGAATTCATGATATTTTGAGTAGCAACTAACCTTGGGTTATCATTGTTAGAATGTTATGATTATAATCTCGTTATGAAGGGTAATAGATGACAAGAAAGTGTTTGTACGATTGTGTAAAGGGTTGGTGTGAATTGTTGATATAAGTTGAATGTGAGAATGAATTGTGAAACTTAATGAAATGTGACTACTTGGTTATGATATTGTGGATGTTATTATAGTTGTTTGGGAATTGTTTTTCAATATGATGGAAGTATAAAACGGAGAAATGCTGCCAATTTTCTCTAGCTCATGAATTATTCTAGTTTGGGCTTATGAGTGTCTTTAAGACCTACCTTAGTATGATCCTTTTAAATGTAGATCATGTGAACGTGGAAGGAGAACGTTAAACGATTAGGAGACGTTAAGGTATCTTAAGGCTATTCCTTTTTCATTTGGCATGATCTCATGAGATGAACCAACAAGAAGTAAACAAGCTTCCATATTACTCTCTCTTAGAAGTATTAGGAGTAACCCATCTTTGATGTCACGACCCCAACCTAGGGTGACGAGTGGCCGAACTTAAACCGATAACCCAAATTATGTTACTTTACTCAAAAATGGCATTCAATAGGTCTATTTAACTAAGTTTGAAAGGCTAAATAGAATACCAAATCCATACGTAATTCAAAACATCTCAAAACATACTTATATAAATGTAACATATCACAAGGCAACCCAACGAGGTGCCAAACGGTAAAAAAACAATGGCCGGCAAGGCCAAAAATACCCTGAACCCATGCGTTAACTACAAAAGGGTATGCCGTATAAGTAGGGAGGGGCCCCTTCCCATAATGTATACAAATAAATTATCCCAAAACGGGAATCTCCAAAGAAGGGGGAGCTGCGACCCCTTCGCCCCTCCTGGGTGGGGATCGTTAACCCGACCCCGAACTCGGGCATAAACAGCCCCGAAAAAAGGGGGTCGGTTGGAATATGTTGGAATATGTAGGAATGGGAACTAAAACAAGGAAAAGCGTAAGAAGCAAGTTTGAAAGCAACCGGATAACGGAACAACACAAACCATGCTATGGTCCACCAATTTCTATCAAACCAACATAAATATAGAATATCTACCGTCCCGCGGCTAATAACACAATAGTCCCCCGGGTGGTTCATAGCTGATCCCCCTTGGCCCCGGCTTCCGGCAGCTAGGGTGGCCCCCGGGACCGTTTCCAAAATATCATAATCCGGGACGGTGGAACAATAACAATACATATGATATACGATGAATTTTAAATAAGTTAAAAAACGTTGCACCCTTTTGAGGGTTTCTATTACAACCCCCTTTGGAGAGTTTTTGAGAACAATTTTTGGTTTCCTTCATTTACCATTTGCTTTGAGTGAACTTTAAGTATAATGTATCCAAGCCCCTTTTAATTATCAAAAGTATAATGAACGAAACAAGACATTGGGAAACGACTCCAAAACCCAAATAAGAATAGAGTACTTATGTTTACGTTTTTTGGGGTCTATAAAAGGGGTCATGCCAAAGTATGAAAAAAGGTTCCCCACATACCTTATTTACGCCTCCTAATCCTCGAGTGTTCCCAGCTTAGTCAAAAAAATACCATCAACAATATGGGATTAAGACTAGGCCAACAAAATTTTTCTAACTAATCATTTATTCTTGCCTAACGAGATTTGGGCAGATCTCCTCTATAATCCTACCCACCCAAAAATTCCAAATTATGCTAATAACCAACAACAACAAAAAATCTAATAATTTTAACAATAATATGTAACTCATCTTACAATTCTATCCAAAAAATAAACCAAACGCCTTAATATTGGTATACATAATTATAATATATTTTTAACACAACCCTTTAAAACTCCCGTAATCATCTCAAAAACAAAGATGGGAAAAAAATACATATCTTAGCGATAACCACGAAAATATCATCCCCCAAGCTCAATATTTGCTTAAAGAACAAATCGTATTACCTTTATCCTTCCGAGCCTCGAGATTTGGGGGTCGAACTTTATAACCCTTGCTTTACCTCCCCTCCTCCTCTCTAAAATATTCTAGATTTTTTATGAAAAAAAGATAATGGGGGAAAATTTTCCTTTAAAAACCAAGGAAGTGGGACCCAAGAATCCCCATTTTTAAACAGGGGTATTCTAAAACTAACGCGACAAGTTAAGGGAAAAAACTTTTTTGGGGGTACAAGAGAACTTTTTCTTTCCCATTTTGTTTCAACCAAGTTGCCCATAAATTTTATTGGGTATAGAAATATTATTGGAGATTAGGGATTAATTAACCATGATTAGATTTTTAATTTTAATTAATTACTTCATTATTAGGCCATTAGTCGGGGCCCCCCCCCTGGCGGGCCAAAATTTTTGGGTTTAAGCCATGATGGGACATGTGTCCCAAAACCTAGGCTTCATATAAATGGCAAGTTGATGGGGAAAATCATTCTTATTTAAAAAACAAAGAAAACCTTAGAGAGGGGAAGAAAACCCCGGCCATGGTGGCGAGAGGAACTTTGGGGATTTTGGGTCAAAATTTGATTTTTTTTTCAAGCATTTCAACTCTTTAGAAGGTATAACAACGTGGATGGTCAGGAGTAGCAAGAACAAGTATTATTCAAGGCACAATTTTCCAAGTTGAGAAGTCAAGTGTTAAAGGTAAGGTTTCATCTTTTTTAATGTATTATATGTTTTGGGGTGTTGTAATGTGTAAAATGAATGAAAATCATGGAATTATGTATGTTTATTGAGGCCGTGTGGGGGCTATTTGTGTAAGAAATGGGAATTGATTTATTGATATTTTGGTTTTTGGGTTTTATGGATTTTATGGTGAGAAGAAGGTTTAAGGTTAAGTTGGAGTTGTAATTATTTGTGGGTTTTTAAAAGCTAATAGATTTTAAATATAGTTTCATGCATTATAAAAGATTTGCTAAACGGTGGTTGTTGGTATGATTTGTGAAATTTGGAAAAAGTAGTTGTTTTTCTTTTAACTTAAGAGATAGGTTGTATTGTATATTGGGGGTGTTTTGGAGTGTTGTAGGGGGCCCCAAAATGTCCCGAGTCATGTTTGAATAGCCGGGGGTTGAATTTGAATGCATGATTAGTAATTTGGCAGGGTTTAAGTATTTGGGTTTTGGGATAAAAGCAAACGTCGTCTAATTTTAAAAAGGAGTTACTAACTTAGAATGCTTTTTTGAATCTCTTCGTGTTTAAGTAGTTCTTGACTCTTAATATATTTTGAGATAGTTCACGTATACGTGTTTGTTGGAGTAAACGCTAAAGGTATGTAAAGCCTATCCCTTCTTTTTTTTGGCATGTCCTGATGTAAGTAAGATACGAAAAGTTTTAATTTATTCCCAAAAATTACGAGCATGATTTATGATTCTTATTCATTCGTGTTAGAACCTCGGAATAGTCGAGCTATTGCCCCCAAGTCTTTTATATGATTGAATAGTAAAAGATGCATAAAGTTCCTATTCCCAAAGGATTCTATAAGAATAATGTCCAACTTTCATAAGCCCGTATTGATTTGATACTGTCTATGATCCCCAGACTTTCCTTTATATAGTTCGAAAATTTAGAGAGAACTTAATTGGTTATCATCGGGCACTGGGAAATTTAAATTTGTCTACTTATCTATTGAGTCTCAAAAGATGATTTGGGTGCATATGGTTACTTATTCGCCGTGATCTTTTTAAACTTTCACGAGTCCCGGGGGCATGTTTTTGGGGTCCTTTTATTTTCAGAGTCCCTCCCCGAGGGGGGACACGTTATATGTATATGTATATGATGATATGACGACATGATGATATGATGATAGGGGGTACGGGGGATGTATATTTATTACCCCAGTCCTTTACTATGGGGGGGGAATTATATGTACATGTAATTATTTTTTTAAATCCCTCTTGGGGTGGGACACGTTATATATGCATATGTAGGGGATGATTTCAATTTTGTCACAAGTTCCAAACGGGTTGGGGATGATATTGACACGTATGATTTATGTTCAAAGGTAAGCCTTGTGGGTTTTGTTATTGTACTAGTTTTTACACTCCTTACGGATGATCCTTTACTATATTTCCGCACCCGTCTAAATATTCCCTCGACCCCCTTTCTTCGGGGGGGCGTTTATGCCCCCGGACGACGTCGGGGGATCCGCCCAGGACATTATTCGCTATCTTTGGGGTTTCCTTGTTCGGGGCCACTTTTGGGCGATCCCTTTTTTTGTATATATGTGTCTTTTGGGGGACGGCGGGGCCCTTTTCCCTCAAATTAAACGTTGTTATTCTTAAGTGAGACATAGGTGGGTTGAAAGTTTTTGTTCGGCGTGTCTTGACTTTTTTTTGGGACGTTCCCTTCGTAGGGCGCCCGGGTTACAAAATATATTTACGTGTTGGAAATTTTCACCTCGGAAAATTTCCCCCTTGGTACGCAAGTGGCGCAGTAAAGAGAGCGAGGGGCGAGTGTATAATGTTTCATGGGGAAAGATGTAAAGGGGGGAAAGAGAATAAAAAGTCTAGAAATGTGAAAAGTTGAAAGTTAGCAAACGCCCCCCGGGCGTGAACCCCAAAAACGGACCGTAAATGGAATACGGTGTAAATGCCAGTCGTAAAATGGCATGCAAAGGTTTCAACTTTGGTGGAGAAATGGGTTAAAACGCCCCGGGGGGCCGTGTGAAATACCCCGTAAACCATGGTGTAAATCACCATGCATCTTTTAAGGGTTTCGGTTCTGCAAGGGTTTAAAGAGCCCCCGAGGGCGGGCCGTAAAGTGGAATACGGACGTAAAACCCCCATGGACGACCCCGTTCACCTCGGAGATTTTGAATTCATTAAAATAGGAAAGAATTTTATTTCATTTCACACTACACCATTCTCTCAGAATCTCTAAATTATTCACAAGTTTTCAAGGATATTTGAGGATCAACAACTCAAATAAGTGAATCAAGAAAGGGGGGAAACATCAAAAACATCCAAGTCAAGAAATCCAAAGGGAAAAACTAGGGGTTTTTTCAAAGAGGAGTATTAGCAACCAAGGCTTGTTCCTAAAACATCTAAGGTAAGATTCATGATATTTAGTGTTGTTTAGGTATTTGGAGTTGAAATACTTGGTCTTAAAAAGAATAGCAAAATGGGTTATGAATGATGAATAGTGACGTTTTGAGACAATTTGGGAAATTAATCAAATTTGTTTGGGTTGTATAAAATGTGTTATAAATGACCTATAGACATGAAATGAGTGTTGGATACGAAAAAATATGACGATGGATTTTAGCATGATTATGGGAATTTTTGGTGAATTAGAAAGCAATCATATGAATGAATGATGATTGGTTAATAATTGTGAGATTATTATAAAGTTATGGGTATGGAAATGGGGAAAATGTATAAACAAAAAGCGCGCAAAATTTTTATATTTAGTAAGATGTTTTTACGAACATGCTAATGTC
>NW_026717666.1:0-14415 GCF_029784015.1 Lycium ferocissimum | reverse complement strand
GGAGCTCATATTTTGGTACATATTCTTCCGTCGTATATATATGCATATGTCTATTCAGGGGTACGGCGGGGCCACGTCCGGGTCATATGATTACATTTGTTACTCTTGGGGTACGTAGACATATATGTGGGTTGTGGATATTCTTGTTCGGATGTGTTTGTATGTTTTATGTTTTTGAGGCGGTCCTATTCGCCGTGGCAACGGCCTTGTCGGCTTGCGTTTGTATATATTTTGGGACGTTATGCTTTATGATAGCCTTGTTGGCTTCGTGGATATATAGATTTGTATATGCGACAATGAGACTACGTATGATCTTTGTCTATGTATAAGTACTTGTATGCCGATTCTGGTTATTGGGTGCGTACGAGTGCCCAGTTCGGGCACTAGTCACGGTCTACGGGGTTGGGTCGTGACATTTATACACTTGGATATGTATATATATAGGCATACGTCCAACGGATGACAACACAATCCGACATGGCCACTACATGCGCTGTACGGAAAATAGGAGACCACAAAGCTACATGATATTCCCACTATATACAACTGCCCATAGACCTCTATGGAGTCTAGCTGTAGAAAGACAGGACAAGGCCCTGTCATACCCACATCTGTACATATCATAAATAGCATATCAAAAGCTGCAGCTCCAGATCAAGTGGAGCGCACTGACTGCGGCTGAGGAGATCCTACTAGTTTGGCTCATCCGAATGACTACCTGAACCTGCGGGCATGAACACAACATCCACAAGAAAGGACATAAGTACGAATAGTGTACTGAGTATGTAAGGCATGAATAGTAACATAGTGAAAGTATGAAAATAACGTAATATAAAAGAGATCAACTTGTGACTTGGAATGCCTTTTTAAGGCGGATGTCGTGCATGCTTAGCTTTTTTTAAAACAAAAATTTTCCATATATAAATATATAGTATCTTGTCTGGCCGTTAAGGCACGGTGGAACATATATATTGTCTTGTCCGGCCATTAAGGCACGGTAAAATATATATAGTATCTTGTCCAGCCATTAAGGCACGGTGGAATATGTATTGTCTTGTCCGGCCATTAAGGCGCGGTAAAATATATATAGTATCTTGTCCGGCTATTAAGGCATGGTAAAATATATATAGTATCTTGTCCGGCCATTAAGGAACGATCTTGTCTGGCCGTTAAGGCTCAGTCAGTATCCAAATTACACATATATAAATACATATAACATGCACGAGAGCCCAATTAAATTTTACTACTCTATCGGAGTGACGTAAGGTCGGTAACCTCCGATTTGTGTTATGGAACAATCATCATCGCTATATCTCACCTTGAAGGAATAATTATCATAAGGTGAGATCAATAACAATGAATAAAATAAAGGAAATGATGAAATAAGCTCAATAATAAAATCATGAGCTTTGGAATTTCTAGAATTAAAATCATCATCATCATGTTCATCATAGAAAACATCTCATCTTTAGTATCCTAAGAAGCTTTTAAGAATCATGAACTTCTAACTTTTGGAAGTAAGAAGGTTATGGAAACATATATGGAATTATAACTATTACACTCCGTGGTTCTATATGTTGAAATTCGTAAGTATTGGTTGTTTCAAGTATGGACTTTGAAGGAGCCCTCGTAACTATAAGTTAAGGTGGGGCCCACATGCCGAAATTTTATAAGGACATATGAAAAGTGATATGAGTAATAAATGGTAAGTTGAGCAAGTCTTAAGAAGGACCCTTAAGCCGAATATGGGCATAAGCCCTCCAAAAGGATGATTTAAGGATACGTTTTCGGATGATCTGATTTGGAGAGGAAAAAACGACATTATAAATTTGGAATTTGGAATTAGACCAAAAATGAGAGTTTTAGATAATTGAAATATCTTTCCAACCATAGGTCGTGGGCCCTCACACAATATCGGGATCAAAATTTATGAGCATTTTAAGACAGACTGCCCGAGCAGAAAAATTACCCTGCGCGAATGCGACCAAAGGGCCGCGAATGCGAAGAGTAGTGGGGATTAACCCTTCCGAACGTGACCCAAGGCCTCAAACGCGAAGGGAAAATTCTGAGTCGGTGCAAACTGACTTAAACCTTCTATATAAAGGGGATTAACCCTTCATTTCCACTCTAACACACCCCAAACAGATCCCAAACCCCTTGGAAAGTTCTCCTAACTTCCACCCATCAAATTTGATACCAAATCAGGTAAAATCTCGGAATCAAGGCTCGGGTAGCGCATAATCATGGTTATACTATCGTTTGGCAGTGGATTTAAAGCGAATATCAGAGATATTGCTACTTCAACAAGAGTAAAGTATAGATCACTTTCTATTTAAGTTAATACCGGTTTATTCACGAAGATAGAGTGGTTAAATAATTGTATAGTAAGTGGGTTAGTTATGGAAGTTGAAAAACAGCGTGTGGGCTGTTTTATGGTATATATTGGTGTTGGAAATGATGTTATTGATGTTGGTATTGTTGTTATTGTTGTTGGTTGTTGAATTGAGGTTTCGGGCTATGCATATAAGCAGGGGAGCTGCTGCCCAAATTTCGGCAGGATATAGAACAGTTTAACTTGAAAGCTTAACACAAGTATACTATGATGAGTCTAATGATAGTGTGAATCCTTTTAAATGTAGACTTACGAGCTCGGGAAAATAAGTGTATATAATTGGAGGTTGAACAGATATGTAAAGTTATCCCTTCCTTCTTTTTGGCATGAATTACATAAAGTGAGAGAACGACGAACATACATGACTCTAACGAAGCCAGAGTTTCCCCTATAATATGGCACTACCAACCTGCACAGCAACCCAAAACACATCGCCTCACAGGGCCTATAACAACATGACAATAACCATGGCCACACACGACCAAGAAAACATCAAGAAAAGCATTACATACCTGAGGTTAATTGTGTCTCTGCCTGAATCTCTTCTGAAGGTGAAAAATAAATATGAGTACCTGGACTTCATGTCCTCTTCGGCTTCCCAAGTCATTTCCTCTCTATTATTATTCTTCCATAAAACTTTAACTGAAGCTACCTCTTTGGTTCTGAGCTTTCGTACTTGCCTATCTAAAATGGAAATGGGGACTTCTTCATAAGGCAATTGTTTAGTAACTTAGACATCATCTATTGGCACAATTCTTGAAGGATCTCCAATACACTTACGAAGCATCGATACATGAAAAACTGGATGGACTGACTCTAAATTCGCAGATAGTTCTAATTCATAAGCCACTTGGCCTACCTTGCGTACAATCTCATAAGGTCCAATGTACCGGGGACTAAGCTTGCCTTTTTTGCCAAATCTCATGACGCCCTGCATTGGCAATACCTTCAAGAATACCCAATCTTTCTCTTGGAAATCTAAGTCTCTTCGACGATTATCTTCATAGGATTTCTGATGACTCTGAGCTGTTAATAATCGATCCTGTATAAGCTTGACTTTCTCTATAGCTTGCTGGACCAAGTTTTGCCCTATCAATTTGGTCTCTCCTACTTCGAACCACCTAATTGGAGATCTACACTTTCTCCCATATAAAGCCTCATACGGGGCCATTTGGATGCTAGAATGATAACTATTGTTATAAGCAAATTCAATTAGTGGTAAGTGGTCATCCCAACTACCTCCAAAATCCAATACACATGCCCGTAGCATATCCTCAAGGGTCTAAATGATACGTTCAGCTTGTCCATCAGTCTGTGGGTGAAAGGTTGTGCTAAGATTCACCTGAGTCCCCAAGCCTTCTTGGAAATATTTTCAAAAGTTAGCGGTTAACTGAGTCCCTCTATTGAATATAATAGATATTGGGACACCGTGAAGTCGCACTATCTCTTTAACATAAAGCTTTGCATAATCTTCTGCCACATATATAGTTCTGACTAGTAAAAAATGAGCTGACTTCGTGAGTCTATCCACAATCACCTATATAGAATCATACTTACGTCGAGAATGGGGTCAGCCTGTAATGAAGTCTATGTTAATTACTGTTATGTCCCGCATTTTGTACGTCGGGACATTCCGAGCTAGTCGTGAATAGTTGAGGACAAGATGAATTCGGGATACGAGGTAGAGATTCTTAACCCTCGATATCATTTTAAGGCATAAGTTGCCTATGACTTATTGGCATTGATTATTAAGGAAACTTTGGGGTCAAAGGTAAAATTTTGGAAATTAGTAGTTCATGAAAAATAAGGCCATGTGGCCGGCCATATGTAGTGTGGGCCATGGCCACATGGAAGCTTAATATATGTAGAATTAGATAACTTGTTAAGTCATTTTTATCATGTTCATCTCTTGGAAATTTCATGAAACTTGGAGAAATTTGGAGGGAAGGAAAATTTTGAAAAAAAAAAAAAAGGAGCACATGACCGGCCATGTGCCCCATTATTATATATATATATATATATATATGTGTGTGTGTGTGTGTGTGTGCACCCCAAGTTTCGGTACATTGAGATTTATTAGGAGTTAGTTAGTTAACTATAGACACCGGAGTTATTGTCGAAAGGATGCAAGATCATTGATGCTCGTTTTGCAATACAAGAGTCCGAGTTCGTGTAATAGGTTATGGAAGGAAAGTTAAGGACAAGGCCATTTTCCGGTTTTGATTTAATGCGCAAGTCGCTTATAAATATTATTGGCATGGAATATTAAGGGCAAACTTGGAATTCGGAAACTATTATATTTCAAGGATTAAGTGTACATGTGGACAAGATGACTAGGCAAGCAATAAAATTGGTCATCTTTATGACTTAAGAAATTCTAGAAACTTGGAGAAAAAGAAAGAAAGAAAGAAAAAAAAAAAAAAAAGAATAAGGGGAGCCATGTGGCCGGCCACCTTGGTGTGGGCCATGGCCACATGGTTGGCTACTAATTGAAATAAAAGATGACCAAGTCATCTCATTTCATCATCTTCATCACTTGGAAACTTCAAGAAAATTTGAGAGAAAAAAAAAAAAACAAGGCCATTCGGCCAAGAACTTGAAAAATTGAGGGTCAAGAATTGATCTCCAAAAATTATTTTCTCCTAGTTTCTCTACTAATTGGAAGGTTCTCGTCGACGTGGAGTGGTTGTTAGAACAAGAAAACCGCTCGTTGTTGTGTTTCACCAAAGCTAGCCGTGGGAGGAGTTGGTGGAAAAGGTAAGATTTAATCCTCCCTTACATGTTCTATGGATGATTTGAGCATGTTATAGTATATGGAAATGAATGGAATTCATGAGAATATGGATTATGGTGTTGGCCGAATAGGTGCATATGTGTAGAGGTGAAGAATCAATTTTGTTTAACATGTTTTGGTTGTTGTTGTGAATTCTATGTGATGGAAATGAAGGTATTGAATGGTTTAAATTGAAGTTGTGATTGTTGTAGGTTGGGCCGTGTACATGTAGTATTATATAGGGATGAGGGACTAATTTTATTTAGTATGTTTGAAATGTTGTGTTGCGGATTCTACGATGAAAATGAATGTTTGATGACTCATGTTGATGTTGCAATTGTTGTGGGCTGTTTTGGAGAGTAATATGATGTTAATATAGGTTTTTGTGTTCATAAGAATGATGATTGTTAGCATGCGGATTGTTGGTATAGTTTATGAATTCGGTAGAACGATTAAATGGTTGAATAGTGAATTGACTAGTTATGGAAATTGGAAAACAGCGTGTGGGCTGTTTTATGGAATATTTTGATATGGGAAATGATATTATTGATGTTGATATTGTTGTTGTTGTTGTTGGTTGATGAATTGAGAATTCGGGCTAGGCACCTAAACGGGGGAGATCTTTGCCCGATTTTCGGTAGAATATAAAATAGTTTAAGTTGGAACTTGAGATAAGTATGTAATACGGAGACTAACATTAGTGTGAATCCTCTCGAATGTAGATTTGCGAGCTCGGGCGGATAGACGTAGCCAATAGGAGGTCGAGCGAGGTATGTTAAGGCTCACCCCTTCTTTCTTTGGCATGTCTTAGTTGAGAATAAGTTATGGCACGAACTTCGAGGCAACTCTATTCCGGTGATCCGAGCATGTTTATGATTCTCATTGGCTTCTTGATATTTGTATTCTTAATGTGGTCAAATCCTAGTCCTTATGTCATTTGTATAATCAAGTTTCAAAAGTTGCATAAAGATTTTGCTTTCAAAAGAGTTTATTTCTAAACGATTCCGAAACTACGAAAGTCCGTAACTTTCACCGAAAGGCTCGGATCGCCTCGATTTGTTCGTAGAAAGTTTTGTGACATATGATGACTTGATTCTTCATAGGCGGGCTCGGAATGATTTGATATACGACTATGGTCCCTACGATACTTTGACATACTTATGATATTTGATATGTTTCCGAGTACCGTCCGAAAGATTTTTGATATAACTATTGCCCGGATTTTCAATAACGATATGAGAATGTTGAGCTATTTCCTCGTGAAGCTATTCTTCATTGATAGTCTCACCTTAAATTAATTGTTCCTTCAAGGTGAGACAAAGCGGCGATAATTATTCCGTAATATGATCGGAGGCTACCGACCTTATGTCACTCCGATAGATACATGACTTTATTTGGGCTCTCATGCATGATACTCATATGATATATGAATATGATATATGAATATGATATATGAATATGATATATGAATATGATATATGAATATGATATATGTATATGAATATGGGGAATATGGAAAAAGGGCGAGAGCGTTATATACGCGTAACCACCTGATCAGTTGGCATAATATGATATGATATATATATATATATATATATATATATATATATATATATGGATCGGACGCGGGATGCCGGACGCGGGATATGTGGTTATGGATCGGGTTGCACGTTCCGCGAATAATATATTATATGGATCGGGCTGCACGTTCCGCGCAATATATATCATGGATCGGGGGGCGCACGTTCCGCGATAATATAATATATATGTATATATATATATATATATATATATATGATCGGGCTGCACGTTCCGCAGCACTAAGCATGCATGGTACCCGCCTAAAAGGCACTCAGATGTACAGGTTGCTCTTTATCCCATGATATGATATGTTCTATATTTACGTTTTGTTACGATTCATGCTTTGTATCCTTCCATATGTTGTTACTCATGCCTTACATACTCAGTACATTGCTCGTACTGACGTCCCTTCTTGTGGACGCTGCGTTCATGCCCGCAGGTAAACGGTAGACGCATCTGATCCCTAGAGGCCCCACCAGCAGCATATTGGAAGCGCTCCAGTTGTTCCGGAGCTTCAGTTTACCGGTACTACTTTTGTGTACATATTTGGGCACGGTGGATTCCGGCCCCGACTTGTGGATATATGTATCTTATTTAGAGGCTCGTAGACAGACGTGTACAGACAAATGTTGTGTAGTCCTGCTCGCCTTTATGGTTGTATAATCGTTTGGTAAACTCTACTGACACTCGTTCACGAGTATGCTATTGATGATTATGTTGAGTAAGATATGATTGTGTCGTTCATATGGCCCACTCTGTAGTACAAATAGAATACATGTTAAGAGGTGCTGATAGGATACTATCGGGCACCGTCACGGCCTACGGTGGGGTCGTGACAAAAGTGGTATCGAAGCGATTCGTCTAGGGGTTGTCTACGAGCCGTGTCCGGTAGAGTCCTGTTTATGGGTGTGAAGCGCGCCACACTTATAAATAGGAGGCTGCGGGGCATTTAGGAATACTGACCTCCTTTGCACTCTAGATCGTGCGATAGAGCTTTGTTACCAGGATTCCTTGGTCTTCGCCTAATCGCTTGCTATGATTTCAGCAATGCCTGTGAAGAGGAAAGCTACGGCGGCCCAAAAGGGCAAGACCAAGACGGTGGCAGGGAGAAGAGTTGAACGGGAGCCACAGGTGGAGGTAGAAGAGGGCGAGTCTCATAACGAAGCCCCTCCTCAGACTTCTCGATGCTCCACGGGTGTCGGCGAGCGAGGAAAGGGTTTCGGCTCCGGCCCCGGTACCACCGGTTCCACGCCGGCGGTTCGGGGCCGGCGGGTGGCGAAGCTATTCGAGTTGCGACCCAATTGGTTGCCGCGCAAGCTCGGCGGCAAGGTCGGGCCAAGGTGATAGGCGGTGAGTGCGAGAGCCCGCGATTTTATCGGCTGAATCCTCCGAGTTTTATGGTTCGAAACCCAGTGAGGACCCGCGGGGCTTCATAGACGAGATCCGGGGCCAGGACTGCCGGATAATACATGCTTCGGATACGGAGTCGGTAGAGTTGGCTTCGTATAGGTTGCGGGATATAGCCGTCCGGTGGTATAATGCTTGGATATCTTCGAGGGGAGCAAATGCACCTCCTCCCGGTTTGGCAAGTTCACCGAAGCATTCTGCGACATTATTTACCACCGGTACGACGGGCCCGAGCTGATCAGTTCTTGAATCTTAAGCAAGGGAATATGAGCGCTCGGGAGTACAACCTCCGATTTAATTCTTTGGCCAGGTATGCCCCAGCATGGTAGCCGATATGGGAGACCGTGTGTATCGATTCGTGAGTGGGTTGGGGCCACATTTAGCTAAAGATTGTATGACGGCTTCACTCCAGGATGGGATGGATATCGCTCGTATTTAGGCGCATGCCCAAACTTGGAAGAACGGCGAGCGGCGCGGAGAGTGAACGTTACCACGATAGAGGGCGCGAGGAAAAGGGCCAGATCTTCCGGAGCTAGCAGTGAGTATAGAGGAGGGCAGACACAGCAATATTCCAGGCATTCAGACCAATCAGTAGCCAGCGCACCTCCTCGATTTGCGGGTAAAAGATCCGACCGTCCTCTCTATTCAGGACCAGGCCAGAGTTCAAAGGCTTCAGGGTCCCAGTACAGAGCTGATTCTAGTAGGGCGAGGCCACCCCTACCACGGTGTACTCGGTGTGGCGGACCACACTGCGGAAAGTGTCGCGTAGATACGGAGTGCTGTTTTGCTTGTGGCCAAGTTGGCCATTTGATGCGGGATTGTCCGGCCCGAGGTATGAAGGAGACGAGCTCGGGCCGCCGGATCGGCGATTGGTTCATCATCGTCCGTGCGCCCTCTGGACAAGCATCCCGAGGCTCCGGCGGGCTCGTGGCCGAGCGAGAGGTGGAACACCCGGTTCGGGCGGTCCCCGAGAACCGTATATACGCGCGGCGGGACGGCAAGATCGTGAATCTTCCCCGGACGTGGTCACGGGTATCGTTGTCGGTATTCTCCTATGATGTATATGCGTTGATTGATCCAGGTTCTACTCTGTCGTATATTACTCCCTATGTTGCTAACCGTGTTGGAATGAAACCGAAACCAATTATACCTTTTGAGGTGGCTACACCTGTAGGAGACCCAGTACTAGTCGGACGGGTATATAGGGATTGTGTGATCGCGGTTTGTGATCGTCGTACTACTGCTGATTTACATGAGTTAGAGATGCTAGATTTTGATGTCATTATGGGAATGGATTGGCTAGCCTCTTGTTACGCTAACGTTGATTGTAGAACAAAGGCGGTCCGATTCCGGTTCCCGGGGGAACCGGTATTAGAATGGAAGGGCAATACGGCGTCTCAGGGGGTCGATTTATCTCCTACTTCAAAGCAAGAAAGATGATTGCCAAAGGCTACGTTTATCATTTGGTTCGGGTCCAAGACATAGAAGCGAGAACCACCAACCTTTCAATCCGTCCGTGGTGAATGAATTCCCGGACGTGTTCCCGGACGAGCTTCCGGGTTTACCGCCGGAGCGGAGATTGAGTTCGCCATTGATGTGCTACACGATACTAAGCCCGTATCTATTCCCCCATATCGAATGGCCCTGTGCAAAACTAAAGGAGTTGAAAGCGCAATTGAAGGATTTGCTCGAAAAGGCTTTATTAGACCAAGCTCGTCGCCATGGGGAGCACTGTGTTGTTTGTGAGAAAGAAAGACGACTCCTTAAGAATGTGTATCGATTACAGGCAATTGAACAAGGTGACCATAAAGAATAAGTACCCCCTCCCAAGGATCGAAAATTTGTTTGACCAACTACAGGGTGCCAAATGGTTCTCGAAGATAGATCTAAGATCAGGGTACCATCAAGTGAGGGTTAAGGAGGAGGACATTCCCAAGACAGCTTTCAGAATGAGATACGGCCATTATGAGTTTCGGGTAATGTCGTTTGGCCTGTGTCACACCCCGATCTTACTAAGGTGTGATGGGCACCCAACCCCATATTCGGAGCCGAGCGAACCCGCGGACTCTTATTACTCACATCTTCTCTTTGGATTCTTGAATCAAACGAAAGAAAAGTACATAGTAAGATTTTCAAAATCTTTTTGTCGTTTCTCAAATTAATCATAGTCTGTTAGCGTAAGAACTTAGTAACATAATGTATAGTAAAAACATGTCGGCTGGCGGCCCGTTTTCCAGCGACACTCTAGACCCACGACTGCGTATGCACGCAGTCTCTAACTCGATCATGACATCATAGCATAGGACTCTTGACCGTGCTCTCCGAGCAAATGGAGATGCCAACTCCGTGGAACATCTTCTATAATGGCCACGGACATACAGGTGTACAACGCGGCATGAAACGCAACGACCCAGAAGAAGAGGGTCGGTACGAGCTATGTGCGAGTATGTAAGGCAGAATAGCAACATAATAGGAGATATAAGCATGAATAATAACGGGATATCATATCGTGAGGTAAAGGGATAACTTTAGCCTATGAAACGATAGCTAGCATGGAAACATAGAACATATCATAGGATAATAGAGTAACTTTGTGCGTATGAGTGCCCACAGGGGCGGATGCCGTGCGTGCTTGTTTTCCCTTTTTAGAAAAAAAACATTTCTTTTCATAGACGTAGAAAATAGAACTTATGTTAAGTCATGTCTTAATGTATAGTATCGTATCATAGCAAGTCATAGTGTATCATGTAGTATCATAGCAAGTCATAGTGTATCATGTAGTATCATAGCACCGAACAGCGTCGGCTCGCCCACATTGCGCCGAAATACTCCGGCTCGCCCATAAATCCCGCGTCCGGGCATCCCGCGTCCGGGATGATAAACGATAACAATGGCAATGAAACATGGTTCCACTTCCCATTTCCCATGTATCCCTACCCGCTTCCCGTATACATATACATTTTTTTCATATACACGTGTCATATAAACGTACGGAAGGCAAAAAAATCATGTATCCATCGGAGTGATGTAAGGTCGGAAACCTCCGATTATATTATGGAATAACTATGGACGCTTGTCTCACCTTGAAGGAACGATTAATATAAGGCGAGACTATTAATAGAGAGTGATATCATGAGAAAGCATAAAACAGGATCATAAGGCATCGTTTCGTCTACTTGGAATTTTAAAAAAAAAATAGACATTATTCATGAATAGAGTTGAGAATTCAAGAAATAGCTTAACGTTCTCGTCTCGTGACCGGAATCATGAACTTGGAACCTTTAATCGTAGAATCATCATGGTCATATTCATCATGTAAACATTTTCTTCCTTGACATCATCCATTATCATTGTAGAACATGTTCATCGTAGATCGTGTTATGTAAAACTTACTTTGCCATAAACCTTTGTTAAGGAAAATACGGGCACTTTGGAAAACATTTACTAGCTATCGGAGGAGAAGAATCATGCTTAGGAATCAATGGATTTGTTAAAACAACTATTATTTAGTGGTGAATAATAACCAAAAGCTTTCCTTAACTACGGGATGAAAATAAGCCAAATGGGACAACGGGAAGAATTCGGGGAATAGTGGGCCCACCTCGAGTGGTGAGGTGGCGTACACGATTTACGTGCGTTATGCTTTATGGAGTTACTTATGAAGGTCTAAGGATCACTCGGTTCCATTTGGGCAAGTTAAAGATGTTTAAACAATTATTTCAATAAAACACACCAAACTTAATTCAATTCTGTTGAATGAAAAAGGGGAAATTTCAAGTTCGGATTTCTGGAGTGGAATCATCCCGAGGCACGTATTTAAGCCTATTATGTCTAAGACATGCCAAAGAAAGAGAGGTAAAGCCTTACACTGCCTTTTGCAGCTTCATTTGCGACTCCAATTCAAGTCCCAAATCACCAAATCTCTAATTGGTCACGTTTACCAAACATTAATTAGGGCATTTAGGAGTTGATTCTTTAAAGCAACACTTTAATGCTTGAAATTTTGGCAGCATTTCCTGTCAATACACCGTCCCCAGAATCTATCTTGGCCAATTTCAATCCCACACAATCCGAAGATTCAACCCGGCAAACTATCCAACGACAACAATATCAACAAGGATTCGACAACACTTCAATATTCAATTCTATTTAATTAGGATAACTTTCAAAATGATGTAATCAACATTCTACTCCCTCCATTTTACCTTCCAACTCCAATAAAAACAATAACAATACACTAACCACACCATATTATCAACAACACACTAACAACATTACTTTCCGTACATGCAAGAACATTATGCTCAATATACATAAGCTTCTAAACAAGTCTCCAACTATTACAATTTCACTAAGATCATTAAGCTTTTACTAGCAACATAAAATCTACAACACAACAATGATCAAAATGCTACATAAATTCAATTCATCATATCTCACCATCACCCTATTTTAGAAATACAACAACAACATTCATGTTTCATGCATTTTCATTCATTTCTATACATTACACAACGACAAAAGACTAAATAAAACTTGTCCCATCATCACTACACAATACCACACATACCACCACCCACACAAATTCCATATTCTCATGAATTTCATTCATTCTTCCATACCACAACATACACAAACATTCATAACATATAAAAAGAGGATGAATTCTTACCTTTTCCTTTAACCCTTCACTTAGCTATGATTTGCAACTTGCAGAATACATGCTCTTCTTGCCCCAACAATTGTCTCATGTTAAAGAGGACCTTCCAATCACTTGGAATACCACAAGAAAATATTTTTTTGGATCAACCTCCACGGCCTCGATGTTTGGCCACCATGGCCGAACCACCTTCCCCTCTTCTCTTCTTTCTTTTGTTTTGTTCTTTCTTCCAATTTCTTGAATTAAAAGATGACATCCCTGCCATATATTTAGTTCTACCACTTTTCCATATTTGCATCTTAGTCCCTCAAGTATGACCTCGTATCCTTTTCTTCTTCCTCTGAAAATTCTTCCATTTTCTTGAATTTTCTTAAAATTCTTTTAACAAAAGATGACTTATTTGTCATCGTTTCCATACTTTTCTTGAAAATTAATAAAGAGGACCAAGTGTCTTCTTATGTACAAGTTTTAGCCCTTCAAGAGTTTTCTTGAACTTTTGGTGATATTACCATTTTACCCCTAGTCTTCCACATTATTCCCATGATGCCACTTTACACATTTCCACTTTTTACCCTTAGCCTTTCTCAATATTTCCATACCTTTGATATTCATAAATAATATTACTAACAACTCGTGCATTAAAATTATTTCAGAACATAGTCTTGTCCTTAACTTCTCACCATTATCTCGCAATATCCGGACGCACGAAATACGGGCTATAACAGCCTGACCAACGCTTCGGCAATATTTATGAACCTGATGAATAATGTATTCAGGCCTTTCCTGGATTTGTTCGTGATCGTGTTCATTGATGACATTTTGGTGTATTCCTAGATCGAGAGCGGAATATACGGACCACTTAAATCTTGTTCTTGGAACCACTTCAAGCTCGTAAGTTATATGCCAAATTTTCAAAATGTAGTTAAAATTCGGTGACTTTTACGGCCTGTCATTTACGATGGTATTCGGGTAGATACACGAGAGATTGAAGGGCTGAAGAGGTGGCCAGAGCCAACAACGCCCTCTGAGAGGTCAAGTAGTTTCTTGGGTTGGCCGGTTACTATCGAGAGGTTGTGAAGGATTTTCTTCCATGTGGCACCAATTAACGAAGTGCGGCCCGGAGAAGGCGGTTAAGTTTCAATGGACGGATGCGTGTGGCGGCTTTCGAGGGATTGAAAAAATAGGTTGACTTCGGCCCACAGGATCTTGACACTCACAGAAGGATCGGAGGGCTTGGTTATTTATTGTGATGCTTCAGGTATCGGACTAGGTTGCGTGTTGATGCAGCATGGCAAAGTAATTGCCTATGCCTCACGGTAGTTACGAAAACACGAGAAGAATTATCCCACTCATGACTTGGAATTGGCTGCGGTTATTCACGCACTAAAGATATGGAGACATTATTTATATGGTGTCCATGTGGACATTTATACTGATCATAAGAGCCTCCAATATATCTTCAAAGCGAAAGAAATTTGAATTTACGCCAAAGACGATGGCTGAAAGTTTGTTAAAGGATTATGACGTTGATATCTATATCATCCCCGGGAAAACGAAGTTGTGGGGGCCTTTCCGTAAACTAGGGTGCCCTTAAACCGGAAG
>NW_026717665.1:0-15506 GCF_029784015.1 Lycium ferocissimum | reverse complement strand
AAAAACCAAGGACATTTAAAAATAAAAAGAAAAAAAAGAGAAAAAGATGATGGATAACCAAGGCCTTTTAGTAGTCAGCATGCAATGTTATATAATTAACAACATCATATCATATCATATATTGCTGCGGAACGTGCAGCCCGATCCATTTATCCATGTATTTATCACATATCGATATATGTCGCCGAACGGAACGCCCGATCCATTTATCCATATATCCCGCGTCCGAGACGATATCATAATATGCTAACCAGTCGGTCGTTATGCGTATATAACGCCTCACCTACCCATGTCCCCTATATACATATATATATATATATATATATATATATATATATATATATATATATATATATATATATATATCATACGTATATATATACTATAGATAACATGCGTGAGAGCCCAAATAAAGCTACACTTTGTCGGAGTGACATAAGTTCGTGAATGTCACACCCCAATTTACCGATAGGTGTGATGGGCACCCGACCCTTACCTAAGTGGCCGAGCGAACCATGTACTCTCATAATACTCATAGTACCATGCGGGCCTAAGGAGGCATAGTATAAGCACGGGGTGAAAATTTTTTTTTTCGAAAACGTATATGCCTTTCGACTTTCAAATCAAACAAAATCCGTAACCATAGCGTTTAATCAGAACACATGAAATTCGTAACATAATGCGTCTTGACACATCGCATATTAGCCGTTTACAAACTACATCTCATACACACGACATCAAGTTCGCAAAGTCTCTAACATAACCGGACACCATACAAACGCACTGACGACCGCAAAGCTCCGAAAATAGGAGCTCGCCAATCGAAATCGGAACATCTTGCTCATCTATCCGCGGGTACCTCGCACGAAACGCAGGCACAGAAAGCGGGGCTCGATGCGGAATATGTCCGAGTATGCAAAGCGAGAAAATACGAAAATGAATAACGTGGTACCACCAAACGCGAGCATAATGGTCCAAATACCAACGTACTTCCATCCGGCATCCAAGTCATACATACACAAATCATACACATACACCCCGCGGCCGGAACCCGGCGTAAAAATTCCATCACGCATTCACACATATACCGCGCGGAACCTGACTAATATCACCAATATCAGAATATACCCGCGGCCAGGAACCCGAAATAAGTTAATATCACAAATATATAAATATACCGCGGCCGGGAACCCGGCGGTTAATCACAAATATATAACATACGCGGCCGGAGAACCCAATGGGTTAGTATCACAAAATATATAAACGACTACACGTACACGCATACCGCGGTCAATCCGGCGGTCTGTCACGGCCCGCGGTCAAGTATCCAATGGACGATATCACATATACATGCCGCGGCCAAGTATCCGGCGGTCATGGCTGACCCGCGGTCAAGTATCCCGACGGAATATCACACATCTGCCCGGACTCGGCCCGAGGGTAATAACAATACACACGAGCGTAAGTAGTCATACGTATATATAATTTCTTTTATTACAAACTCAACAAAACAGCCAAAGCACACCATTTCTTTAAAACCAAGACAATAGTTAAATTAGGTTTATCGAATTAATATACAATAGTTACGATCTTCCGAAATCGTTCTTATGTGTCAAAATGTATTATCAAACTCCAATGAGGTAGTTAAAATAACTATTTTTTTTATAGCAATCGATAATAGTCAAAAGTTTTCTTTCCAAAATCACACAAGTATACCAAACGGGCGACATTGGGAGATCTCGGGATGCGCTGGCCCCACCTCGGAGTCGAGCGGCGGCGGACATAATTTACAAACATTAGGCTCCCCTAAAGCCATCCGTAGAAGTTTCGGAAGGACGATCCGGATACGTTTACAACAAGCATACAAAGGTTTAAGCGTTCTTTGATCAAATATGAGGTTATAATTCAATTGCGGCCCGAATGAATAGTATGCAAAATCAAACTTCGATTTGTTTTAATTATCCCCGAGGTTCGATCATAGCCTAGTAGGGCTAGGACATGCCAAAGAAGGAAAAGGGCAAGCTTTACATACCTTATTCACTTTTTACGCTGTCCAAACTCAAATCCCGTTTCTTGAATCTACAATTGGTCATAAGTACCAAATGTCATTTATAAGCCTTAAGAATGCAAAGTTGGAAGTAATGCTTGTCTATAGTAAATTTCGACGACATCTCCCTATAGAAGTATACCATCCCAGAATCCAACTGCTACTAGATCAACAACAACCAAACCAACAAACATTATAACAATATCAATATTCAATCCCAAACGCATTCTAACATTACCAATTCTTTTTACACATTCCATGACATCTGGTGTTCAATTCATAATTGTTCACATATTCAAATACCAATTCGAAACCTTCCAATCAATAGTCAAGAATGTTTCAAATAATCCGCTCTCGACATTTCAATGACCGAACCAACACACTACCTAAAATTATCCAAACTCAACAAGAATAATGACAACATATTTCTTTCTTTCAACTTCATAAATCACACCAACAATTCACACTAACAACATTAGTTTCCATAAACACAAGAACACTATATTCAATTCACTTTAACTTCTAAAACAACTTCCCGACAACTACAACTTGAACTAGAATTATCAAACTTCCATTTCTCATCATAGATTCCATTGTAACAACAACCAAAATACTTAAGAAAATTGATTCATCCCTTTCCATACTATACCACAACCACACACAATGCCTCAACATATAGTCCATATTTTTCATGAATTTCCCCTCATTCCTACACACCACAACATACACAGCCATACATAACATATAAAAGATTAAATTCTTACCCTTTTTTCAACTTTTCCACTTGCCAAAAGAAGCTCTTTCTTGCCATGATATTTATACCACTTTGTAGAGAATCTTGAACTTAGTAGGAATACAAACAAATTATAATTTTGAATCAAAGTTGAAGGCTTCAAGATTTCTCTTTTTTTTTCTTTCTTTCTTGCCGAAATTTCTGAAATTTGTGGAGCTTTTGTCAAATAAAATGAAGTTTCTGTCCTTTTAAAAAACGCAACGTCGGTTTACTGTAGCTACAGATACTGTAATCTTCGTACGCATGTAATGAGCGGTACCGCGGAATACGACTTGCGTCGACGAGTTCGTTTGTAACGTCTATAATTCTCTACTCCGATGTCCTATCAATGAACGGTTTGTTGCATTACAAACTAGACTCGACGAACTTCATTTTAGGCTTTTTAAAACACCTTAAAACTCCACATATACTATGAGATATGCGCCTCCATAGTTGACTTAAAAATTCGCTCAAAGATTTCCCAAATTTTTCGTCGAACTTATTTTCTTTGATTTACTCGATCTCGAAATATTCCGACGCACAAAATGCGGATATAACAATATATATGAGACCTCCAATTACATTATATCCATCACGTCATGTCTCACCAAGGAACTAACATCATGAGACGAGACAACAACGAAGAATAGCATCAATGAGATCATAAACATAGAAATATAAGATCATATAACACCATTATCATCATCACTGTCATAGCACATGTCTCATAAGAAGCTCTTGAAGATCTTTAATTTTTATCTTTAGGGATGTAAGAAGGTCACGGAAATATAGAGAAGAAATTATGATACATGAGTCATGCCTTTGAAAGAAGGGGACTAGCCTTACATATCTTTACATCTCCCTAATCAGACGCCACGCTCTTCCTTCCGAGCTCACGATCTACATACCAAGGATTCATACTAGAGTCAGATAATCAGAAGTATACTTAAGCTTAAACTAAATCGACTAAGGGCTAACGAAAATTGGGCAACATTTCCTTTGTTTCGATAACTTTTCCTCATATAATAAAACAACTCCCAAACATCATAACAACACCCATAATATCATAACACATAAATTCCCTCGAATCGGGCATTATTCAACTTCTAAATTCCTCCGTAACCATAACTATAATACAATATCATATTCATCATTCACATAATACTTCCTCAACATCATTAGCATTATTATAACAAGATTATACTCATATTACACCATGGCTCATGCATAATATCTTTCAAACCAACATACCATTATTTGACATTTGAGTTCATATTCCATATTTGTTCCTAATTCAAACTTGAACTACCTCAAGACCATTACTAACATATAAGCAATTGTAAAACTCACCTTTGGTTATATAGAGATGATCTTTGAATGAATATACTCCATTTGAGAAGAACTCAACTTCAATACCTAAAGAGATTCTTAACTTCTATCAACCTAAGCATTCACACCTTGATTCTACAATCCTTGATGTTTGATCTTTGATTTTCTCTTGAATGTGTGCTAGTGTGATGAGAAGTTTCTAGAGGTTTAGAGAGTGTTGGAGAAGTGAAAAATGAGAAAAACAACAGAAGGATCATGCATATATAAAAATAGAGACCTCACCCGACCAGAAATATAGTGTCTACTATACGGACCGTATAAATTATACACGGTCAAGATAATGGACCGTATGTTTCCTCCAGTAACCTCATGCCTCATCGATGCTTCTACGGCTGAAAAATACGGGCCGTATAAATTATACGGTCCGTATATACGACCGTACAATCCGCCATTTACTCCGGTTTTGTCCTCTCGTTTCATTTGATCTCGAATCCTTATGGAACCTTCTTGGCACTTGTTCAATACTTCCTTAAAAATCTAACGAACATTATGACTCATCCTCAAGGTCTCACTAAATATCCATTAGCTCGATAACTGTAAAATCCTCCCCAAACACAACGTATACTTCGCTTCCTTTGACGAACCTAGTTCCACCAAGTCATATCACTTAAAAATCTTATCGCATATACTTAAAGGTTGCCAATCACCCTTTTATAGTCATGGGAGCTTCATGTTCATCTTAAGCTTGCATTAGTCTATTTACGACTCAATGACATAAAATTTTCGAGGTGTAACACTCTCCCTCCCTTGCACCAAAACATTCGTCCCCGAATGTTTAATTGGCTTGAACTTTGATGTAGAAATTTTTGCGTAGTTTCCCCTTGATAATCTTTTATTACCACCACGTCACAACAACTCAAGTAAAATGGCCAATAATGTGGTTACAACATCAACAATAAGAAACATGGCCACACATGACCTAAAAGCGATAAAGAAAAACATTTCATACACTTAACACCGTGCGGGACTTCCGGAACCTCCTCTGGGGGTGAGAATAAATGTGGGTATTTAGACTTCATAGCTTCTTCTGCTTCCCAAGTCATCTTCTATTTATTATCATTTCTCCATAAAACTTTGACTGAGCCTACCTCTTTGTTCCTGAGTTTCCACACTTGCCTATCCAGTATGGCAATAAGTACCTCCTCATAAGCCAACTTTTCCGTAACTTGAACATCAACACTATTTTAAAATTCCTAACACATTTACGGGATCACACATGGAAAATTTCTCCAAATGTCATTAAACTCTCATTAAGTTCGATACTCATAAGCTCTTGCCCACTTTGCGACATATAACTTGTAGGCCCAATATATCGAGGACTAAGATTACTTTCTTACCAAATCTCATTATATCTTTCATCAGGCTATTTCCCACTTAAAAACATACATATATCATTGACCCGAAATTTCAAATTCCTATTCTGATTATCCGCATAAGATTTTTAGCTATTTTGAGTCTTCAACCCCTTTTTAAGGAATCTTCAACCGTCGTTATCAGCCATCGGGGATTAACTCGTGTTCCCCCCTACTTTAAACCATCCGTGGCGATCTACATTTTCTACCATATAAGGTTTACACGAGGCGCATCCTCATACTAGGATGATAATACGTTATTATATGAAAATTCAATGGCCACACACGATCCTCCTAATTATCTCCAAAGTCCAATGCACACGCCCGCAACATATCTTCTAAGGTTTGAATAGTCTTAGAGCTTTGTCCATAGGGCCTTGCGAGTGAAATGCGTGCTAAATTTCACTTCGAAAGTGCCCAATCCTTCTTGAAAGGATTTCCAAAATTTATGGCTGTAAATTGCGCTCCTCCGTATCGTAATAATGATACAAGAACACCATGAAGTCGTACTATCTCTTTGAGATACAACGCTGCATAATCCTCTGCTCAAGTATGTAGATCGGATTGCGTAAAATGTGTTGATTTCGTGAGTCCGTCCCATAATTATCCGTATGGAATCATACTTGCCTTGGGAGAACGAGGTAATCCCACAACAAAATCCATATTGATCGCTTCCCATTTCCAAGTATTGGAATTTTCTATCGTTGCAAGATAATCCTCCGCCGGTTTTTGATGTTTAATTTTTACTTGTTGACAATTTGGACATTGAGCCACAAACTCGGCTATATCTCTCTTCATTCCTTCCCACCAATACATTAACTTGAGATCAGTGATACATCTTTGTCGCTCCCGGATGAACGGAATAATGAGAGTAATAGGCTTTTTCCGTAATCCGATAGCCGTAATCCCGCAACATTCCGAACACATAGCACCTACTTCGATACTTGAGAATTCCATCCGTAGAAATCTCAAATGGTGACTTCTCCTTTTTTTCATGGGGATGTGTATCTCTATAATAGCTCAATTTGGGGATCTTCATATTGATGCCTTTTTCACTTCCATATCTAAGGATGAAACCGTGGGATTATGAACAAGAATTCTCAGACGAAGCCCAAATCCATTATACGTATCGTGGCTAGCCGGTTGGTCGAGCTTCAATCTTCTTTTCCAGTGGACATCACACCGACGCCCATGGATTTACGACTAAGAGCATCGGCTACCACATTTGCCTTTCCGTGATGGTATAGAATATTTACATCATAGTCCTTTAATAATTCTAACCATCGCCTTTTGCCATGATTCAATTCCTTTTGCTTGAAAATATATTGGAGGCTTTTGTGATCTGTGTAGATATCCACATGGACACCGTACAAATAATGCCTCCATATCTTTAGAGCATGAATAACATGAGCCCGAGTCAGAAGGTCATGGATCGGATAATTCTTTTCATGTTTCCGTAACGATTCCGGAAAGATAAGCAATAACCTTACCATGATGCATCAGTACACAGCCTAACCCGACACCGGAGGCATCACAATACACCACATAGCCTTCTGATCCTTCTGGAAGTGTCGAGGGATCCGCTGGGTCAACCTTTCAACTCTTGGTTGTGCTCACAAGCATTGGTCCACTGAAATTTGGTGGCTTTCTGCATTAGCTTCGTCAATGGGGCTGAAATAGAGGAAAATCCTTCCACAAATCTTCTGTAATAACCTACCAATCCTAGAAAGCTATAGACTTTTGTAGGCGTTGTAGGCCTTGGCCAAGTCTCACAGCTTCAATCTTTTGAGTATCGACCGAATGCCATCATTACGAGATAATATGGTCCTTAAAAAGTTGCGGTTCAATAACTCACATTTTGAAAATTTAGCATATAATTTTCGAGCTCGAGAATTCCAAGAACGTACGCAAATGATCCGCATGTTCGTTGGAATATACCGTGATGTCATCAATGAACACAATTATGAATAAATCTAGAAATGGCCCGAACACATCATTCATCAAGTTCATAAACACGCCGAGCGTTAGTCAAGCCAAAAGACATCACCCCGAAATTCATAATGACCATATCTAGTTCGAAAGCCGTCTTGAATATCTTCTTCTTTGACCCTCACTTGGTGGTATCCTGACCTCAGATCTATCTTGGAAAACCACTTGACTCCTTGCAATTGATCAAATAAATCATCGATCCTCGAAAGCGGATATTTATTCTTTATTGTCACCCTATTCAGCTGCCTATAATCGATACACATCCGCAAGGACCCATCTTTCTTTCTTACGAATAAGACAGGTGCTCCCCATGGCGATGAACTGGGCCTAATAAATCCCTTCTCGAGCAAATCTTTTAATTATGCTTTTAACTTTTTCAATTCTGCAGGAGCCACTCTGTAAGGAGGGATAGATATTGGCTCAGTATCCGGTAATACATCGATAGTAAATTCAATCTCCCGCTCTAGTGGAAGACCTGGAAGCTCATCCGGAAACACATCTGGAAACTCATTTACTATCGAGACGGATTGAAGAACCGGCGGTTTTGCTTCGATGTCATGAACCCGAACTAAATGATAAATACAGCCTTTGGCGATCATCTTCTTTGCTTTAAGATAGGAAATAAATCTGCCTCTTGGAGATGCGGTATTACCTTTCCACTCTAGGGGTGGTTCTCCCGGAAATTGGAATCGAACCACTTTGGCTCTACAATCTACATTGGTGTAACAAGAAGCCAACTAATCCATGCCCATAATAACATCGAAATCCAAAGATTTCTAGTTCAATTAAATCAGCTACGTGTGTCGACCACACACTGTAATCACACACTTTTTATACACTTGTTTAGCTATTAATGGATCACCAACCGGAGTAGACCCTTCAAAAGGTTTGATTGGCTCGGGTTTTATTCCAATACGACCAACGATATAAGGAGTAATATATGACAAGGTAGAACCCGGATCAATCAATGAATAAACATCATAAGAAGATACTATCAATATACCTGTCACAATATCGAGGGAGGTCTCTAGATCTTATCATCCGGCCAATGCATAAATACGGTTCGGGGGACCGCTCGAACTAGAGGCTCCTCCTCTCTTTGCCTCGCCACGGCCGCCGAAACTCGGAGTGCGCCCTCAGGGCGTGGACGACGAAGAGCCTGCTACTGAACCTGTGGGCTGGGCCTCATCTCGGCCGCTCCTCAATGGACAATCACGCATCATATGGCCAACTCGGCCACAGGCATAGCAAGCATCCGAGCCTCGGTGACACTGACCCGAATGTAACTTACCGCACTGACTGCACCGTGGCACCGTCTCCTCTGATTGGAATCACCTCCAACCGGGATCACGAAAATCTCGAACTCGACTCGGCCCCCGAAAATGAGGGCGATCAAATCTTACTCCGCGATCGAGGAGGTGCACTAGGCTGCAAACCGGCCGAATGTCGGTAGCTGCTGTGATCTCGACCCCTCTATATTCACTGCTAGGACCGGTGGATCTGGCCCTCTTACTATGTCCCTTGTCAACATCTCGCTCACCCCCGTGCGGTTGTTGTTGCTCCTCCAGGTTCTGGGCATGGGCTTGAATACGCGAAATGTCCATTCCTTCCAGAAGTGAAGCTATCAAACAATCTTTAAATAAATGTGGCCCTAAGCCACTCACGAACCGATGTACCCGGTCCCCCATGTCTGCTACCATGGCCGGAGCATATCTAGCCAATGAATTAAACCGAAGACTATATTCCCGGGCACTCATACTCCCTTGCTTGAGATTCAAGAATTTATCAGCGCGAGCCCGACGGACCTCGGGTGGCAAATAATGACGAATAAAAGCATCCACAAACTCTTGCCATTTCGGGGGAGGTGCTTTTTCCCCTCTTGAAGAAATCCAATTGTTATACCATAGAACAGCTACATCCCGGAGTCTATAAGAAGCCAACTCCACGGACTCAGTATCAGAAGCATGAATTATTCTCAGCGTCCTCAACACCTCATCAATAAAACCCTGCGGGTCTTCATCCGGCTTCGACCCGAAAAATTCTGGGGGGGTTCAAACTCATAAAATCACGGGCTCGGGCACTAGTCGCCCTATCACCGAGACCTACACTCTGCCGCTGAGCCTAAGCGGCAACTAATTGAGTCAAGACGGACCGCATCTCGCAAGTCCCGATCGAGAAATAAAGGTGAGGGCCCTTTCATGCTCCTCTGCTGCAGGAGAAATGTGAGCGGGAGTGGCATGTGAGGGAGTAGCACTCTGAGCCTCGCTATGTCCCAAATCAAATGGGGGTTCTCGACCGGTGCCTTCCCCAATACATTCAATATTGTGCGGAGTTGCTTCTTTTTTGGCGGCATCGCTGAAATCATAACGCACAATTAGGATAAGAGGAAATCTTACATTATAGCTCTATCACACGATCTATGAAGAAGAAAGACGGTCATTATTCCTAAATGCCCCGCAGCCTCTTGTTTATAAGTGTGGCGCGCTTCACACCCATAAACAAGACTCTACCGGACACGGCTCGTAGACACACAGGACGGAACTGCTTAATGCCACTTTGTCACGACCCACTATAGGCCATGACGGGTACCCGAAGCTTACTACCGAGCACCACCCATCATATTACTATCACACCTAACCTGTACACAAATAATCTCCAAGATGATACTTACTACGAATTAATCATAAACTATTCCACAAAATACGTGTGTATATATACACATAAACCCTCACGGTACAAAAGAATAATATACAAAATATACAATAGAGGGTCACATAACATCTACTACCCACACATAAGTATCTACGAGCCTCTAACTGAAAAACTGAAGTCATGAAGACGGGATAGGACCCCGCCATACCCAAGTATGTACACAAAAGAATATATTAGAAACTGCACCTCCGAAATATGGAAGTGCTCCTGTGCAAGCTGATCCGGCTCCTAGGAGTCTGGGTCGTCTCCCTGTCTACCTGTGGGCATGAACACAACGTCCATAAAAGAAAAGGACGTCAGTACGAATAATGTACTGAGTATGTAAGGCATGCATCATAACATAATAAAGAAGCAAGAGAATAAAAGATAAAAAGATATAACCCGCGACTATCGCGCCTCTTAAGGGCGGAGTCACGCATGCAAGCTTATAAAATAACAACATTATATCATATCATATATTCATATGCGGCCAATCCATTTATCCATGTAGTCATCATATATCGGTATATTGCTGCGGAACGAACGGCCCGATCCATTTACCCATATATCCCGCGTCCGGGACGATATCATAATATATCAGTTGATCAGGTGGTTATGCGTATATAACGCCTCACCTTTCCCCATGTCCCCTATATATATATATATATATATATATATATATATATATATATATATATATATATATATATATATAATATATATATATCATATACATATATATACTATAGATAGCATGAAATAAAGCTACACTTTATCGGAGTGACGTAAGGTCGTGAACCTCCGATTACATTATGGCGTCATCATCATCGCTATGTCTCACCTTGAAGGAACTAACATCATGAGGTGAGACAACAACGAAGAATAGCATCAATGAGATCATAAACATAGAAATATCAGCATCATGAAAACATCATTATCATCATCACTGTCATAGAACATGTCTCATAAGAAGCTCTTGAAGATCTTTAACTTTCATCTTTAGGGATGTAAGAAGGTCATGGAAATATAGAGAAGAAATTATGATACAGGAGTCATGCCTTGAAAGAAGGGGACTAGCCTTACATACCTTTACGTCTCCTTAACTATATTCGTGCTACGTCCTTCCGAATTCACGATTCTACATACAAAAGATTCATAAAATTAGATCGATAATCGGAAGTATACTTAAGCTTAAACTAAGGAGGCTAAGGCTAACGAAAATTGGGCAGCATTTCCTTTGTTTCGACAACTTTTTCCCATATAATAAAACAGCTCCCAAACATCATAACAACACCCATAATATCATAATACGTAAATCCCTTCGAGTTAGACATTATTCAACTTCCGAATTCACCTATCCTCCATACCCATAACTATAATGCAACCTTATGTCCATCTTTCATATAATACTTCCTCAATATCATTAGTGCCATTCGTAATAATATTATACTCATATTACACCATGAATAATAACTCAAACTATCTTTCAACCTAACATACCATTATTAGCATATTTGAGTTCATATTCCATATTTGTTCCTAATTCAAGTTCTTCAACTACTCAACACCATCACTAACATGAAACAATTGTAAAACTCACCTTTGATTATATAGAGATGATCTTTGAATGAAAATACTCCACTTGAGAAGAACTCAACTTCAATACCCAAAGAGATTCTTAACTTCTATCAACCCTAGGAAGCATTCACACCCTTGATTCTACAATCCTTGATGTTTAATCTTTGATTTTTTACTTAGATATGTGTTAATGTGATATGGAGAAGTTTTTAGAGGCTTAGAGAGTGTTGGATAAGTGGAAAATGAGAAAAAGAATGAGGGACTGTGCATATATAAAAATAGAATTCGGACCCGACCCGAAACATACGGTCTACTATACGAACCGTATAAATTGTACGGTCCATATAATGGATCGTATGTTTCCTCTAAACCTCACGCCTCACTCGGAAGGGTTCTACAAATGTGTGTACGGGCCGTATAAATTATACGGTCCGTATATATGACCGTACAATCCACCATTTACCCGAATTTATCCTCTCGTTTCGCTCGTTGACTCCGAATCCTTACTAACCTTCTTAGCACTTGTTCAATACTTCATTAACAATCTAACAAACCTTTATGACTCATCCTCGCATCTCACTAAATATCCATTAGCTCGATAACTGTAAAATCCTCCCCAAACACAACTTATACTTTGCTTCCTTTGACGAGCCTAGTTCCACCAAGTCGTATAAATTAAAAATCTTATCGCATATAATTTAAGGTTTCCAATCACCCTCTTATAGTCGGGGAGCTTCATGTTCATCTTGCTTGGCATTAGTTCATTTACTTAATTAACGACATAAAATCTGTGTGTAACACCCTACCTCTTCCATATAAAAATATTGCAACAGTCAGCTCCATGTTACACTTCTACCATAATCCTAGACCTCCATACCTTCCTATCTAGGGTCATGTCCTCAGTAAGCTGAAGTTGTGCTTTGTCATTCTAACCACCTACGCCTAGTTCTTCTTCGGCCTACCTGTACCTTTCCTAGAACTTGTTGTAGCAAACCAATCACACGTCCTTACTGGTGCATCTGTACTTCCCTATTCATATGCCCAAGCCATCTCAAAGATCGCTTTTCTCATATTTTCTGCCACGGAGGCCACTCCCACCTTTTCCAATATAACTTGTTTCTTAAACTCATCTCTCTTAGTGTGCCCACACATCCATCTGAGCATCCTCATCTCCGCTACCTTCATCTTCTGTATGCGAGCATTCTTGACTGGCCTACAATAAAGTAGGTCTAACTACCACTTTGTAGAATTTACCTTCAAGCCTCAGTGACACATTCTTATCACATAGCACCACAGATATGAGCCTCCATTTCACCCACCCCCCCTCCAACACGATGTGCAACATCATCATCAATCTTCATGCTTCCTTAGATTATAGACCCAAGATACTTGAAACTTTCTTTCTTAGGTATGAATTGTGCATTGATCTTCACCTCTACCTCCTTTTCCCAAGCTTATTTCCCCAAACCTACACTTTTGGTACTGTTTAATTTTTGCCAACCTAAGCCCCTTTAGATACTAGGGTCTATTTGCAAACAAACATACTATCGTTAACCCAAAACGGCTCCTCGTCGATCAATACTAGTCATGTGAAAATAATATACATAGGGCACCCCCCCCTTTGAATTTTCTTCTTAATTCATCCATCACAAAGGGAAAAAAAAAATGGACTAAAGGGGATCCCTAGTGCAACCCCAGGGGGACCGAAAGTGCCTGGAGTCCCCTTTCTATAGTTTTTACCCAAAACCCCCTTATGTCCTTCATTACCCAAATGTAACCCATAGTTACACCCTCTGACTCCAAAATCCCCAAGGGGGGACCTCCCAAAACCCCTTTTCAAGGTCGATGAACATCAATGTAATTTTGGTCTTTCTATGCCTACCCCGTTCCCAACAATTTCCTTACAAGATGAAGGGCCAGTAGTCAATCACTCCTGCGTGAATTCCAAATTTTGGGTTTTTGGAGATAGATAGATTTTTCCCCATTTTTCGCCTCGACCACAAGCTCTAAAGCATTCATAATGTGGTTTAGTAGCTTTCTACCCCTATAGTTGGTGCAATTTTAAATAACACTCTTGTTCTTGTACTACAGAATCATTGCAACATCCATAATGAATAATAAAAATTACTCCCTCCGTTTCAATTTGTGTGAACCTTTTAAAAACGAGTGTCAAAAATTTTTAAATTTGACCCTTTAAAATTTTGGGATAGACTTTCAAAATTTGTAAACATAAAATTTATATATTTAGGAACTACATTAAAAGTACTATAAGTTAGGGGAAAATTTTTAATTCAAATAATTTAGGAAAAAAAAAAAACGTGATCGAACCATCTTGAGACTCTCCAAATAATAAAGGGTTCACATAAATTGAAACAAAGGAATAATAAGTTTGGTCCAAAATTAACCTTTTTAAATTTGCAAAATTGAACCGCATAAAAAGTGACCTTTATCAAAAGGTAAGTCAGAAATACACAAAGCTTCAACCCATGAAACACAATACCTTTCCTTCTCCAAGTTTCACGAAGCATGCTACTTTTCCTTTAATTCCATGCTCAACTTTTCTAATCTTTTTTTTCGTTTTCTCAATCAATGTTAAGATATGATTACAAAACCAGTGGGTTGCAGAAAATGTGGCCAATCTTATGAGACAGATTCGGTCTAGTTTAATAACAAAGATGGAGAATCAGACTTATCTAAAGAATTTTACCGGGGGTGGGGAAGAGAAACTTCAAAAAAGGCCTAATTTGGGAAGACATCGTTTAAGGGGGGCCTAATTTCGGTGCTCTTTTTTAAAATTAGTGAGTCCATAGGGATGAAAAATTTTTCTTTTCTTTTTTTTTTCCCTTTTGGGGATTTCCCCCGTGCTTTCATCTTGGGTTTTTTTTGCAACCCTTAGTTTCACAAGGAAAATCTAACTTTTCCTAGTCATTTTAGAAAACATCAAGAATGTGCTCTGTTAACCGAAATCCATTAAAGTATGCTTTCCATTAAAAATTGGTCCACCTCTAAATATTTTTCTGTTTTTACTAAATTAATGATAACTCGAATATACCTAAAATGAATAAAACTATTTTTTTAAGAAAAAGATCCCAAAACCCCAAAATCATGATCTTGTCAGAATCCCTCAAGAAATGAATAAAACTATTTTTTGGAATGTACAAAAAAACAAAATCCTTAAACCTTTGGAAACTAGGGTTTATGACTATAATTTCACTCCAGAAATCATTGACTATAATATTTTTAATTTTAGGCCATGTTCACTAGCCATAATCCCTAACCCCTTGTATTATCTTCCAGCTTTTCTTTTTTTCCAAAAATTCTGCTTGACCCCTTTTAAAAACTTCCATTTCATTCCTTTTTAATTTATTTGAAAACATATTTCAAACTTTCCAAAAACATAAAACTAATTTTTCAACAATTTGGGGAAAAGTGGAACATATAATCGAAATAAAACTTAGCAAAGATCATACAGATGTAACAACTTTATCGTCTGGCCTTGTTTTGTCGGTATTATTACGATAATGTCTATCCCCAGTTTCATGCACATTCAAAAGATCATGATGTTGGGTCTGGATCGCATGTAAAACGCCTTTTCTTTTAAAAAGGAGAAAAAAGTTTTAATTTTAAACCGGGGGAACCGAATAGGTAAAGGGATTCAATGGAAAAAAACCGGGTTATCCCCGACTGG
>NW_026717664.1:0-14658 GCF_029784015.1 Lycium ferocissimum | reverse complement strand
ACCAATCAACACAATATGCCTACTTTCCAACATAATGCCATAATTCTCATTTCAACTTCATGCTTCCAATTCAATCTCAACATATTAATCGAGATCATTACAAATTCTATTCGGAAACATATCATAACATTTCTACAACGTATGTACAAGATATACATAAAATATACAAAGTATGCGAACTTTCCACAAAACCACAATTTATCCAATTCCTCCAATCTTTAACATACAAGTTCATAACACATTTCCATCATCCAAATTCATCAACCTTATTCATATTCTATGCCTTAACACTTCATTCCCATCATTTCATAAATTCATACCAAATCAACATAAACTTCCATATTCCATTTTCATACAAACTTACATCATTTTTTTCTATACTTACAATACAAGGATCATAACTACACAACTAACATATCAAACAAAGCAATTCATCTTCACTTCAATTTTTCTCATGGCTCACGTGCCAACATCCTATTTTCCAACTTCCATCAATTCATTCTACTTTCATTTTCAACAGAATTTCATCATAACCCCAACTAAAATACAACATAAAATCCAACACATCTTCCATACACAACACACACCTACAGCGTACAACACTCACACACGTACGGCTAACACATACCCAACACAATCCATGATTTCCATACCATTCCACTTATTCTAACATCCATAAACCTTTCATAACATAATAAAAGCATGAAATCCTTACCTTTCCAATTTCTTCCACTTGCCAAAAGAAGCTCTTTTGCCTTAAAAATTATACCAACTTGAGAGCATCTTGAACTTAGTAGAAATATAGGAAAATCACAATTTTTGGACCAAGGATTTAGCTCCAAGAATTTTCTTCTTTTTCTTTCTCTCTTTTCTCTCTTGCCGTGCACTCTCTCTCTCTTTCTTTTCTTGTTCTTTCTTTGTTTTTCTTGAAGATTCTTGAAAACTTATCCCTTAATATAATTAGTCACATGACTCGTTGGTGGGCTTGGGCCAAGTACTGCATGGCCGGCCACCCCCCAAAGTTGGGCCTCATTTTTCATCTTTTTTTTTTTAGCCCAATTCATTAAAGTTCCGTTTTGAAATTTCCAAAACACAATTTCCAAAATTCCAATTTTGCCTTTAAGCCTTCTCAGGTGCTTCCACCTTCAAGTTGTCATATCCGCCACACTTACTAAGAAAATTCAAACATGGCCTTCTTTCTCATAATTCTCAATTATTTCGCATTTTTTTCGATTATGCAAAGGCGGGATATAACATAAAATTTAGTTCATCATCTTTTCTACACAACATGCACACACTGCTGGCCAGCTTCCAACTTGCATGGTTTCATGATTTTCTTCCATTTCCACAAACTATAACATAAATGAACCCTCCTTCATAAATATATAAAAGAATTAACTCATACTTTTTCCTTCTAACTTCTTCACTTGACTAGAGTGCAAAACGACGAAACGAACGACCTATCTTCCAAACAACTATACTACGTTGTAGAGGACCCTTGAATTAGTGAGAATACATGAAGAAACTAATTTTTGGAGCAAGATTTCCAATGGCTATTTTTCCATAGCCATGGCAGAAATGGCCTTGTTTTTTTTTTTTTTTTTTTCCTTCACCTTCTTTACTTCTCTTTCTCCTAGTTTCTTGAATTATCCAAATGAACATATGATGAATCGTTTTCATCCATGTGCCCATTTATTAAAGGGTCATGTGCATGGCGCACACCCTATGTGCATGCTGCACATGCCCCTTGTTTCTATTTTCTTTTCTTCTTTTTCTTTTCTCTTTTTTTTTTCATGAACACATAATTTGCCAATTCCAATTTTGCCCTTAGCCTTTATATTTCCTTAAGACACTTGGTGAGTTTCCCTTTTACCCCCTATACTTTCCTCATATTTCCACACCTAAAATTTCCATAACCAACTTATGTACCAATAAGATCAAAATATGATCTTGTCCTTAATTAGTCACAATTATCTCAATTATCCGAACGCACCAAAAATACGGGGTATAACGAAATGTCGCCAAAATTTCAGAGAATTTAATGTTCATTTGGAATTGAATGCCTAAATGCTTATGGTTAATGTTTGGTATATTGGTGTTATGTAGATCTTGGAGCGCCGAGACTCGACTTAGCAAAAACGAGAGCGGACGAGGTATAAGGCGTAACTTTCTCTTCTTTGGCATGTCTTAGTGCTAATAGGCTACGACCCGAGCCTCGGGGTAATTCCACTCTTAGGATCCGAGCTTAGATACGTACTTTATTCGTTCCTGAAGACTTACTCTTTAATGTAACCAAACTAAGGTTCTTATGTTTTCACATGATTGGATTTCAAAAGTCTTATAAAGAATTTTGCTATTAAAAAGGGTCCCGAACTTCAAACGCTCGTAACTTTCTCATACGAGCTCGGATCTGTTACATCCCATATTTTGAGCGACGAGACGATTCGGGTTAACTATGAAAAGTTAGGATTAAGACCATTCCGGGATGCGAAGTCGAGACGTGTGACCTTCGATTTTGTCGTGTGACCTAAGTGTGTATGACGTTATTGGAATGGAATCATCAAAGAAACCTTGGGACCAAAAGTGGAAATTGTGGAAGTTGGCCATTATTGAAAAAAATGAAGGGAGTAAAACTAGGCCATGTGGCCGGCCACCTTAGGAGTGGGCCATGGCCACATGGTTGGCCATTAAGTGTAATAAAAAGATGACAAGGTCATCTTTTCCCTTCACTTTCACCCCTTAGAAAAATCAAGAACATTGGAGAAAAAAGGAAACCACCCATTCGGCCATGGCTACTAAAAATCAAGACCAAGAACTAGCCTTCTAAAAATTATTTCTTTGATGCAAACCTACTAATTTGAGGGTGCTTAGTAGCGTGGAGATGTTGTTTCAAGCGTTGGATCGTTCGTTTTCATCCTTGGCCAACTTTGGACAAGTTGAGGATTTGTGAAGAAAGGTAAATTCTAACCTTGTTTTATGAGTTATGGAAGGTTTATGTGTGTTGTTGTATGTTAATATGGATGAAATTCATGAGATATGGCAATTTGAAGTTGAGGCCGTGAGCATGGAAAGTGGCCGTGTGCATGTGTGTTGTGTATCTAAGTGAAGAATTAAGTTTATGTGGCTTGTTTGATTATTGTGGAGTGTTGGAATGAATGAAAAATCATAAAGTATATATGTATGGTGTGTTGGCCGAATATGGCCTTTGGTATGAGTTAAGAAATGAATTAGTTTTCTTGGAATTTTAGTTGTTGTTGTTATGTAGATTCTATGTTGGAAATAAGAGTTTAATGATTCGAATTGGTATTGTAAGTGTATGGGCTGTTTTGGAAGATTTTGTGTATTTAGTGTGATTTTTATGTTTATGGAAATGGCATGATTAGAGTGTGGATTGTTGGAGCGAATCATGATTTGAAACCGAGGAATGTGTTAAAGTTGAAGTTCTTGGGTTTGGGGATCATTTCGGGTGGAATGGAGAGTTTGTTGGATTGTTGGAAATATTGTGTGTATTGTTTAAAGAGTTCTTGAATGTTGTTTGAGTGGTTTTGGATTGATAATTGAATGTGCGTTAGTTTGATTACATATTGGTTTGTAAGTATGTAGTTGTGGTAAGCATGATTGGAATGTTGTTGGAATGTGTGGAGAAGGATTTTTAATGTTCGAATGCGTTTCGAATTGATTGTGGATATTGTTGGAATGATTGTTGGTTTGTTGTGTTGTTGAGTTTGGCCGAGTTGAATTCTGGGGTTGGTTCATTTATAAAGGAAGTCTTTGCCCAATTTTCCGTAGGATTATGTGTTAGTTGGAAATGAACTTCTAAATGCTTGGTTGACGTTGGTATTTGTTGATGTTATGTAGATCTTGGAGAGTTCGAGACCTAAGTTTGAGTTGGATTACCGTTGTGTGCAAGCGAGGTATGTAAAGCTTAACCCTTCTTTCTTTTGGCATGTCTTAGTTCAATATAGGCTATGATACTAGCCTCGAGGAAATTCCATTCTTATAATCCGAGCATGTCTGTGATTCGCGTTTGTCTTTTGGTACTCGTATGTTGACGTGAGAAAATATTGGTTTTGATGTTGTTGGAAAAAATTGATTTTAAAGTTGCATAAAAACTTGGTTTTCAAAAGAGTTTTATTCTTAAACGATGTTGAAACTTCGAACGCTCATAACTTTCGACTAAGGGCTCGGATTGCCTCGATATCGTCGTGGGAGGTTGTATGACGTGTGATGAGTATGATTTCCATAAGCGGGCCCGGCTCGGGTTGACACTCGTCCGTGGGTCCCGCGACCTTCGTTTGTACATTTCTGATGACGTTTGGAAGCGTTTGGTATGACGATTTTCCCGATTCCCAAGTATGATCCTTTTACTTACTTTTGAACTTATGATAATGATTTTATGCATATGGTTACTCACGACTCGCTCGTGCGGTTTGTTGGTACATCGTTCGCCGGTTCCGGGCCTTTTTTGTTGTCGTGCGCATTATATATATTTCGGAGTTATCCGTGTTACGGTTCCCGAGACCTCGCCATAGGGCCGGGTTCCGTTTATGGAGTTATCTTTGTGATATGGCTTATGATGTGTTGTGATGATGTGTTGTGTTCGGGGATACGGAGATTTGAAATCTTCGGTGTTATGTTTGTGTTATGCTGCGCCAACGACGGGCGGGCGACCATATTTTTCGTGCCCTATGCATACTTTGTATTTTGAAAAATAAACATTTGACATTTTGGAAAGGTACTTACTTTCGTACTTCGTTTCGAGTGTGTGTGACTCGGCATTTATTTATTTATCGTATTTCGCTTTGCATACTCGGTACATATTTCGCACCGACCCCCCCTTTCTTCGGGGCCGCGTTTCATGCCCGCAGTACGCGTACGCCAGCTTGGCGATCCGCCGTTTAGGAGACCTATCCTCGTGTTGGAGTGCTCTTTTTATCCCGAGCCTACATCTTGGTATATACTCGTTCGTTGCGCATATGCGTGTGTGTGTTCGGGGGTACGGCGGGGCCCGTCCCGTCATATGATTCTCGTTAGTCCGTTGGTTTGTTTAAGTGTCCGTAGACGTATATGTGGGTTGTGTGCCTACCCGTACGGATGAGTTTGTATATTATATGTTTTGGGCCGATGTGCCGTAGCCTGCAATGAACTATGTATATATATATGTGTTTGAGTTTGAGATGTGTTTGAGGTAGCGTTTGATATTTGTATACGCGTCGGCCCAGTGTGTGATTCGGGTTTGATGAATGCGTTTGGGTGTCCAACTCGGGCACTAGTCACGGCCTACGGGGTTGGGTCGTGACAGGATCGCCCCGAAACCTAATAGGTAACTTCATGAGACATAACATTCCCCCAACTTTCATAGGCAGGCTCGGATGGGGTTGACACCCGTCCGTGGGGCCCGTGACTTTTCTATGATTATCCTTAATGACCTTTAAGAAAGATTTAGTACTATTGCCACCTTGACTTCCAAGTATGGATTCTCTACTCATTTGATAAGTTTAGGATTATGATTTTTATGCATTTTAAATGAGGATTGTTACACATATGACTTCAATATGTAATCATGATTTCTAAGTCCGGCTGATAAGTTCCGAGAGACGTCCGAAAGGTACTTGATATAGTTCTTGTCCGACTTTCAAATGATAATTCGTTTAACTTATTTCATCGAGTCTTTGATATGATTTATATGCATATGGTTTCTCACTACTCTGCTCGTGCAAAGCTCAATATGTCCTACACTGAGTCCCGAGCCAGGACACGCATTCGTGCACATTTCACTGCATTATTCACCGAGTCCCTCACTAGAGGGCCGGGACACGCTCTATATATATATATATATATATATGATGGTGTGATGGTGTGATGAGACGGGGATGGCGGCCAGGATGGCATATGATGATTCTATTCACCGAGTCCCTCACTAGAGGGCCGGGACACGCTATGTATATGCATATGTATATGATGATTACTTAGGTTTATGACATGATCATGCATTGTTATGTTCAAAGGTAAGCCTCTTTGGCAGTGTACTCATGTTCCATACTCTTTATTTTCGTACGGTTTTGTTTACTGCATTCCATGCTTTACATGCTCAGTACATATTCCGTCGACCCCTTTCTTCTGGGGTCGCGTTTCATGCCGCGCAGGTGCGGATACTCGTTTGGGTGAGCCGCCGGACTTAGGATCCCTACTCGGCTATTGTGGAGAGCTCCCTTGTCCGAGCCCGCATTTTGGTACGTACTCTTTTGCTACATATGTACATATTTATTCAGGGTACGGCGGGGCCCTGTCCTGTTACATCCGGCATTTTTGCATATTTGGAAAGTTTGGAATAATCTTTGCTTGTAAGAAATAAGGCCACATTTGGATCTTACTAATATGAATATGTCGGCTATGGAAACATTGGTGCGGAATTATTGAGGAAGGTTAAGGGTAAAATCGGAATTTTGGAAATTGGTTTCATGAATTACAAAAATTTGGCCAACAATTGGGCTCAAAAAAAAAATAAGAAAAGAGGCCCAAAAATGGTGAGGGTGGCTGGCCAATTTATGGCCCAAACCCACCAAGAATTAATAATTTTCCATGTGCCAAATTAATATAAGGTGGAGTGGTTTCAAGAAACTTCAAGAAATTAAAAGAAAAGAAGAGAAAAAGAAGAAGGAGCATTCAGCTCCAAGAGAGGAAGAGAAAGAAAAAAAAAGAGAGAATTTCCTAGTCTTCAACTCCAATCCAACAATCTTGTTCTTCTTGAATTAGTAACAAGCTCAAGACGCTCTCCGACGTGGTATAATTAGTTTGGCGAAAGAACGACGTTTATGGCGAGTTGAAATTTGAAGAATAAGGTATGAATTCTATTCCTTTATGTTATGAGACAAGTATGCATGTTAGAATGACTAGAATTGGATGAGAATTAAGGGAGTGTGGTGTGTGTGTGCATGGCCGTGTGTATGTGTGAAGTAGTGCATGGCCGTGAGCCATGGTGTTGGGAAAAGGTAAGGATGTCATGCTTTCTTCTCATGTTATAGAAGATTTATAAGTGTTGTGATGAGTATAATTGAGTGAAAAGCATAAAAAGGGTGTGTTGTAAATGAGGCCGTGTGGTGTGTGTAAGTGTGTGTGGCCGTGTGATGTTGTATTGGTGAGGGAAGTGAATTAAAGTTTATTTAGTATGTTAAGTATGTTGTTGTGGCTTTTGTGATGTAAAGAAAGGTTAATGAATTGAGTTAGCATGAAAGTTGGTTGTATGTTGTTATGAGAAGTTTATGTGATTTTTATATAGTTTTTATATAATGATGAAAGTAAGATCTTAGATGTGAATTATGAATATGATTTATGAAATTGGAAGATGGAAAAATGTTATGACTATGCATGTTGAAGATTAGAGGTTTTAGATGAATTAGAGTTTGATGGAAATTTTGCATATTTTGTGGAATAATGAGAAATGTGTCCGACTTGCATTTGAACGGCCTTGAATTAGTGGATGAATATGGAAACGTCGATATTGGATGGAAAGCGTGAAGTTGGAATGGCAGTTAATGCTTGTGTAGAAAGAAAGACTATTTATGCTAATATATGTTTGTAGCGATTATTGGTGTTGTTGTTCTTTGCCGTTGATGGTGTTGTTGGGTTGTTGTTGTTGGTATATTGAGCCGAGCTACGTCTCTGGGGTGCTATACCTATAGGGGAGGTCTTTGCCAAAATTTTGGTAGACAAGTATTAAACCAAGATTGAAAGTTAAAGTCTCATGAATAGTAATCGGTAAATGTGACCATTTGCGGATTCTAAGCGAGCGGGATTGAGATAAAGCGAGCATAAGACGTCCGTAAGGTATGTAAAGTGTTATATCTCGCATTTCGCACGTCGGAATATTTTAAGTTGGTCGTGAGGAATTATGGATAAGGTTATTTCTCGACGTTGTTTTACGACAAATGAGTTATGATTTTGTTGGAATGGAAATGTTAACAAAAATTTGGGGTTAAAAGTGGAATTTTGGAAATTAGTAGTTCATGGAAAAAAATAAGGCCACATGTGGTGTGGGCCATGGTTACATAGAAGATTAATATATGTAGAGATGGATGACTTGTTAAGTCATTTTCATCAAGTTCATCTTTTGGAAATTTCATGAAACTTGGAGAATTTGGAGGGAAGGCATTTTTTTAAAAAAAAAAGAAGAAGAAAAGGTGCACATGACCGGCCATGTGCACCTAAATATACATATATATATATATGGTTAAGTCTTGAATTGGAAGACAAAATTCATCATTTATCATCTAGAAATTTCAAGAGAGGGAGAGGGAGAAAGAAAAGGGGGTTCGGCCAAGGGCAGTGGCTGGCCGAACCTGCCCCCTATTTTGATCATGGAAAAATGTCTTCTTCATGTCTTCCTACTAATTGAAGGGCTCTCGTCGACATGGAGTGGTTGTTGGAGGAAGAAAACCATTCGTTGTGGCAATCCATCAAGTAGCCGAATGGAAAGTTGAATGGAAAAGGTATGGTCTCATCTTATTCTTTCATGTTTCATGGGTAATTTGAGCATGTTGTGAGATGTAGAGATGAATGAAGTTCATGGAATTGTGGTGTGTTGGTGTTGTAACCGTGTGTGTGTGCTATGGCCGTGTGTAGGTGTGTGTGTTGTATAGGGTGATGAAGTGAATTTGTTTAGCATGTTGGTTGTTGTAATGTGTGGAAATGAATGAAACTATGAAGCTTTCGTTGGTAGGTATGTTGGCCGAATGGTGGCTGTTTTGTAAAGGAAAAAAATGAATCGAATTCATTTAGTGTTCTTGGCAATTGTTGTTTAGAATTATGTGGTGAGAATGAATGTTTGACGATTCATGTTGAAGGTGTAGTGTTGCGGGCTGTTTTGGAAGGAGTATGACGAACAAATGTTATGTTGTATTTTGGTGGTTGTTTGTTGCGGATTATGTAGTGAAATGAAGGTTTAATGACTTATGTTGGTGTTGCAATTGTTGTGGGCTGTTTTGAAAGTTAATATGATTCTAATATGTTCTCTTATATTTATGAAGCTAGTGTGGAAATGTATGGAATTGTTGACGTAGTATGAGAATTGGAAAGAAAAGAAACGCATTATGTGTCGTATTCCTTAAGTTGGAAGATTTCGGGTTGCATAGCATATTGTTGAGTTGTCTTTAAATATTGTGCGAATTGCTTCGAATGCGTTATGAATTGATTATGGATGTTGTCTTTATGATTATTGGTTTGGTTGTTGTTGAGAATTGGCCGAGTTAAATTCTCGGGGTTGATGGATTTATAGGGGAGGTGCTGCCGAAATTTTCGTAGAAAAAGTAATGGCTTGGAATTGGAATCTTCAATGCTCATGGTTAATGTCGGACACCTTATGACATTATTGTAGATCGTGAAGCCGAGACGTAAGGTTGGAGTAGCTCGGAGGGCGGCCAAGGTATGTAAAGCTCACCTTTCTTTCTTTGGCATGTCTTAGTATGAATAGGCTATGATATGCTCCCCGAGGTAACTCCGCTCCTACGATCCGAGCATGTCGTGATTCTTATTTGTCGGACCTCCGACATGTCTAATGTAGTCAAATTATGGTTTCTATGCCTTTGCATGATTTTGAATAAGAATGTGCTTAAAAGAATATGTTCATAAAAGAGTCGAAACTACGAATGTCCCTAACTTTTGACTAAGGGCTCGGATCGCCCCAAAACGCTCGCGGGAGGTTCCCTAATGTATAACATCCCAGACATTCATAAGCGGGCCCGGGTCGGTTTGGTACTTGCCCGTGGGCCCTTGCACGACGTTCCGTTGCATAGTTTTGGCAACTTGTTGATATAACTTAATATGGCTAATAATCTAACTTCCGAATATGATTACTCGCTTATCGGTTAAGTTTAGAATAGAGATGTATATATATATAAATGATTCTAACGTGATTGTGATGCCTAAAAGTTTTGTTTGATATGTTTCCAGAATAATATCCGCAAGAGAGTTGATATGATTAATGCTAGTGGATTGTGAAAGATAAATTGTCGACTATTCCGTTAAGTACGTATGAATATTTAGAATGTGTATAGATCCCACGATTCTTCTCGTGCATGATGTTTGTTACTTCCTTGGCCAGTCGGGCCGGTACTATCGTGCGCACAATGCGAAGTATGATGAGCTTCCGAAGTATGATGTGTACGGTACGCCGAGCCCGCTGGCGGGTGCCGTGGTTGTGATATCATTATGGTGTTATGATGTGTCCGGTACGCCGAGCCCCTTTTGGCCGGGTACCGTGGTTATGTGATATGATGTGTGACGGAGATGCGGGAGATTGAAAACTTCGAAGTATGATGTGCTGTGGCGCCCAAGGCAGGAGGGGCGACCACGTTCCGTCCGCCGGGTCCCATTATGGACCGCATAGGATATATGATATGCTATTCTGTTGATCTGATGATATGATGATTTGATATTGTGGAAATCTGACAATATAATGAGTCTGCTCTGACGAGGCGACAGTCTGGTAATGTGACGATCTGATGCTATGATAATGATAATTTGATGACACGTTATGTGTGACATGTACATGTAAGACGGAAATATTTTTTCTCGACAAGAAAGAAAAATTAAGCTAAGCCTTCTGACGTTCTGATTACTAAATCTATTTTCTGTACTTCGCTTATGATTTCCGAAATAATATGATCATGATATGTTTTGCTCACCGGCGTATGTATGTACAGGATAAGTGCTGCACAGGCACGTTATGACTCTCCGGTTCCTATACTTATTTTCTGTAGTTTTTCATCCCGGTTATGATTTTGTTAATAGATTTCTTGCTTTACATGCTCAGTACATATTCCGTCCGACCCCTTTCTTCGGGAAATTGCGTTTCATGTGTGCACACGCGGGTGAGCTAAAGATTTTAGCAGATGATGTTCCAGCGGTTGGCGAACTCCAATTGCTCCGGAGTCTTTGCCGAGTCAGAGTTTGTTCGTGTTATGATATTCGAGTCACGTTAGAGACTTTGCAGACAGGGTCATGTGCATAAGATGTCCGTTGTGAGCGGCTCCATAAGCCGTAGTATTGTTATATGTGATTTTACAGATTTTGTTCGGCTGTAGGTTTTGTATATTTTGGAAAAAGGATATAAAGTATGTTTGTTCTGTTGAAAATTTTCATTATGCAGTTATGATCTAGTTAAGGGCCTATCATGATTACGAGTGTTACGATAGTCAGAGGGTTCGCTCGGCCCTAGATAAGGGTCGGGTGCCCATCACACCCTATCGGAAATCGGGGTGTGACAAAGTGGTATCAGAGCGGTTCGTCCTAGGGGTTGTCCGCCAAAGTCGTGTCGGTGAGAGTCCCCGTTTATGGTGTGAAGCGCGCCACATTTATAAACAGGAGGCTACGGGGCATTTAGGATGGTTACTCTTCTTTGGCATCTTAGATCGTCTTTGAGAGCCAAGTTGCGAAATTCCCGCCATTGACTTTTGATTTCGGCGGAAGAGGACCGACGTTGACAAAGGAGGCGACCAGCGGTATGGAAGGTTACAAAGCACGCAGGTAAGTAAAGATACGAAAGATATATGTTAAGTAAGGCATTGGCATACGATTGGAGGGCAAAGTTGGAAATTGAAAAGGAAGGTAAACAAGAAAGTGCGACACGTGTAGCCGCGTTGAGTATACGAGGTAAATTTAATATTTTCAGCCTTTTATGAATACTGAGAGCCCTGTGTGGCTATGATACGATACAGTATGATGTGATATATATGTATGATGATGGCCCTGTGAGGCCTTTGTTGGTATTTCCTGCGTGCAGGTGTTGGGATAGTAAGAAATACAGAGGAAGCTCTGCCGAAATTTTCCTACGGCTGCCCTCTAGGAATAAGTTAACTGTGGAACGAGTGGTGAAATAATAGATAAGCCGTCGGTGGAAATATGGTAGTAAGGAGATTTGGAAAGACTTGTGCTACTAGGCGATGACTTTGAAAGGACTGGTAGGTTTGGATAAAGTAATAGGATTAAGACGAGGGTAGGAGGAAAAAAAAAAAAAAAGAGAATTGTGACGAATGGGAATGTGTTAATAAGACAGCTGCCCGGATGTGTCGTGGGGGCGTTTTGGGAATATGATAAAGTTCCGACGTATTCAATATTATGTGTAGGAGGACGTGCGATGAAAAAGACGCAGTCAGGAAAGGGTTAAAGCGTCGTATTCCATCAAAGTTCCAAAGTTAAGCGTCTTTGAAGTGAGAGAAATTTCAGGATGGGTGACCCCCCTGGGAAGTTTTCTGAAAATCCTACAAATTCAGACATAAGGAGCGAATAAGGAATCGGAGTAGTCTAAGAGAGATTAGAGTATGTGGAGCGGCAGGATTGTGAAAGACTAAGTTACAGAAAGACAAGAAACAAGGCAGAATGAATGCTAGGAAATGACTGGGATGATACGGATAAAATGTGAACGAACAGAGTACGTTTTGAAAATGAGCAAAGGGACTATGTAAGAGTAGTGTGCTCTGAACGAGACAGAGGTAGCATAAGAATTCTCGTGTGCAGAAAGAGAAACAGGCATGAATGGATAATGGCATAAGCATACCCCTAAAGGGGGGAAGCGGGTAAGAGAAATGCAAGAGTGTGACAAGAGATGGTATGAAGGACAGCAATAGCTATAAAAAGGGAGCTCCCCCAAGGTGCTTATGAGACCCCGTACGACTAAGTTGAACATTCGAGGACGAATGTTCTAAAGGGGGGAAGAATGTTATATCTCGCATTTCGCACGTCGGAATATTTTAAGTTGGTCGTGAAGAATTATGGACAAGGTTATCTCTCGACGTTGTTTTACGACGAATGGGTTATGATTTTGTTGGAATGGAAATAGTAACAAAAACTTGGGGTTAAAAGTGGAATTTTGGAAATTAGTAGTTCATGAAAAAAAAATAAGGCCACATGTAGTGTGGGCCATGGTTACATGGAAAATTAATATATGTAGAGATGGATGACTTGTTAAGTCATTTTCATCAAGTTTATCTTTTGGAAATTTCATGAAACTTGGAGAATTTGGAGGGAAGGCATTTTTTTTAAAAAAAAAAAAGAAGAAAAGGTGCACATGACCGGCCATGTGCACCTAAATATACATATATATATATATATGGTTAAGTCTTGAATTTGAAGACAAAATTCATCATTTATCATCTAGAAATTTCAAGAGAGGGAGAGGGAGAAAGAAAAGGGGGTTCGGCCAAGGGGTGCCAAGTGGCGATTGGCCCGTCGAACCGCCCCTATTTTGATCATGGAAAAATGTCTTCTTCATGTCTTCCTACTAATTGAAGGGCTCTCGTCGACATGGAGTGGTTGTTGGAGGAAGAAAACCATTCGTTGTGGCAATCCATCAAGTTAGCCGAATGGAAAGTTGAATGGAAAAGGTATGATTCAATTCTTTTCATGTTTTGGGTAATTTGAGCATGTTGTGATTGTATGGAGATGAATAAAAATCATGAATTGTGGTGTGTTGGTGTTGTGTGTGTGTGTGCTTATGGCCGTGTGTGTGTGTGTGTTGTATAGGGTGATGAAGTGTGTGTGGTTGTTGTGTGTGGAAATGAATGAAACTATGAAGCTTGTTGGTAGGTATGTTGGCCGTAATGGTGGCTGTTTTGATGAAAAAAATGAATGAGATTCATTTTGTGTTGTGTTGTTTAGAATTATGTGGTGAGAATGAATGTTTGACGATTCGTGTTGAAGGTGTAGTGTTGCGGGCTGTTTTGGAAGGAGTATGACGAACAAATGTTATGTTGTATTTTGGTGGTTGTTTGTTGCGGATTATGTAGTGAAATGAAGGTTTAATGACTTATGTTGGTGTTCCAATTGTTGTGGGCTGTTTTGATAGTTAATATGATTCTAATATGTTCTCTTATATTTATGAAGCTAGTGTGGAAATGTATGGAATTGTTGACGTAGTATGAGAATTGGAAAGAAAGAAACGCATTATTGTCGTATTCATTAAGTTGGAAGATTTCGGGTTGCATAGCATATTGTTGAGTTGTCTTGAAATATTGTGCGAATTTCTTCGAATGCGTTATGAATTGATTATGGATGTTGTCTTTATGATTATTGGTTTGGTTGTTGTTGAATTGGCGAGTTAAATTCTCGGGGTTGATGGATATATAGGGGACTTGTCGAAATTTTCGTAGAAAAAGTAATGGCTTGGAATTGAATCTTAATGCTCATGGTTAATGTCGGACACCTTATGACATTATTGTAGAACGTGAGAAGCCGAGACGTAAGGTTGGAGTAGCTCGGAGGGCGGCCAAGGTATGTAAAGCTCACCTTTCTTTCTTTGGCATGTCTTAGTATGAATAGGCTATGATATGCTCCCGAGGTAACTCTACTCCTACGATCCGAGCATGTCCGTGATTCTTATTTGTTTCTTGACCTCTGTATGTCTAATGTAGTCAAATTATGGTTTCTATGCCTTTGCATGACTGAATAAGAATGTGCTTAAAAGAATATGTTCATAAAAGAGTCAGAAACTACGAACGTCCCTAACTTTTGACTAAGGGCTCGGATCGCTCCGAAACGCTCGCGGGAGGTTCCCTAATGTATAACATCCCCGACATTCATAAGCGGGCTCGGGTCGGTTTGGTACTTGCCCGTGGGCCCGCAAGACTGTTACATCCGGCATTTTTGCGTATTCGAAAGTTTGGA
>NW_026717663.1:0-12741 GCF_029784015.1 Lycium ferocissimum | reverse complement strand
AATGACTATTCCCCGTACCCGGGCCCTCGCCCAAAGGGGAGGAAACCAACCCCGGGCCCACGCGGAAAAGGGCCTATCCAAAAGGGGGCCCCCGGGGGGGTTTTCCGGCTGGGGGGCCGGAGAAGGGGACAGCGGGGGAGCAATCTGGGTATTTGGGCCAATCAGGGCCGGGCCCCCCTGGGTTTACGAAAAAAACCGCCCCCAAGGGGGCCCTTTTTTAGTAGGAGGGGGGGCCGCCCCCCCACGATGTCCCCGGGGTGTGGCAAGCCAAAAACCGGTGTTCCGGAAACTGGTTGCTTTCGCTAACGGTCGGCCCGACCATTTGGTGCGTATTTGCCCGGCTGAGGATGGAAGAGGCCAAACTCGGCCCGACGGATCAACAATTGGTTCATCGTCGACGCGTGCGCCCTCGCGGGCCGGACTATCAGTGCCCCGCCGCGGCCGAGGTAGAGGAGGGGCACCCCCAGTTCAGCCGGTCCTATGCACCGCTTATATGCATCGACGGAGACGACGGGATCCCCGAGCCTTCCGTATGCGGCCACGGTACTTTTCCCAGACCTTCTATGATATGCGTGTTAATTGATTCGGATTCTATCTTATCCCATGCCGCCCTTGTATTGTTGAACATTCGGAAATTAGGACGAAAAGTGACCATACGTACAGGTAAAACGATAGGTAAGGGGTGCTCGGTACAAGTATCGGGTACTCGTCACGGCCCCTAGTCGGGTCGTGACAGTTTGCTATAGTTGTGGCCAGTCAGGTCATATTATGAGAGAGTGCCCATTTTGAGGTGGCAGGCGTGCGGTCCGGCCCACGGGATCCGCGGCGATCTTCGTCATCTATGCGCCCCGCGGGGACAAGACTCCGCACACTAGTAGTGCGGGGTAGGCAGGAGAGAGAGCATCTGACCCGAGTGGTCCTCGGCATGGTATGTATGCATTGGTTGAACGACAAGACCCAGAGTCACCCCCCCCCCCCCCGATGCCGTCACAGGTATATCTATGTTTTTAATTATGTGCTAAAGGAAGAATAAATAATTGTAGCAATAAGCAAGTATAAATTGAGAAGTTATATTATGTAGCGATGGTAATGGGGAGGGAATGATATGTGGTATTATGGTTCTCAAGTTTAAGGAAGTAAGATGTGAAGAGGGAAAAACCCCAAGATAGCGATGATGATGAGTTACGACTATAAGAAGCTATTTACGTATAGAGTAAAGGGAAGAGGGAAGACACGAGTATGTTAAGCCCCACATATAGATTGTCGTAGCTATGGATCATCAGAAACAGCGTGAATAAGACGCGGATAGTAAGCGGTATATGAATTAAAGATTTGAAGGCAAGATCCGTGAATTTAAAAATAGTATAGGCAAAGCCCCAAAGGGGGGAAGCGAGGAAAAGGAACGCAAGTGTAGAAAGTTAACGATAGACCCTAAGACGTGTCAAATAGATGTGATAAGCGATGATAGTGACGATGTTAAGAAATGCTTGTGATCTTACATGTATATGTGCCTATATATGACTATTATGGAAACCCCGAGCTTGTATGACCGGGTAGAGTACGATATATGCGTATGAATATGTATATATGATTTACGAGCACGCACCACTATAGTTAGGTACGGATGACCACAGACTCTTGGCCGGGCTCGTATGAAGTACCGATTCTTTATAATCGGGTATGTTATGTAAATGTTATGTAAATGCTATGTATACGAAATCAATGCGAATACGAATATGTTAAGCGTGTGTGATATATACGATATGTGAACGATACGAATATGAGTACAAATATGTTACGAATATAGAAATGCGATGAATATGAGTATGTAAATGAATGTGATCATGAATAGAGATATGGCTATGAACACAAATATGTGTATGGATGTGGATATCTGTAAATGTGCAGGTGTATACGCACATGAATCAGCCAAGAGCGGTGATGCGACTTGCAAGCAATTATACTTCGCTAATGAAACCCAGCGAGATAGAGTTGCAAACCATGTAAGATTTGATGTCATTATGGGGTAAGAAAGGGGAATGCATTAAATGAAGTGTAATAATTAGAGTATCCGAACACCCCTGTTTCCATCATTACTCGGATATTATGTCCCCTATTTGTGAAACAAAATATTGGACCCCACGAGATAATGCGCACTTATTTTAGCCCGAAGAGCTATATGAGGGAACACTGGGACGATAAGGTATGTATGCTTTTCTTTTTTTTATGCGTATGGGTCGTGTGTGGCCAATCTACATTGTTGATTGTATTGTGGCCCCGTGAGGCAATGATATTATGGGCTGTTGTGACGGGGTGATAGTGCCATATTACGGGGGAAACTGCGCGAAATTTTTAGAATCCACGGCGATTTAACATTCGAGGACGAATGTTCCAAAAAGGGAAGAATGTTACACCTCGGAAATTTCCCTTAACGTACAAGTGAATAGACTCGCGAGGGACATGATGAACATGAGGTTTAGATGAGCGAGAGATAGTGATCGATCGACCTAATTAAGATTTCCAAAGACATCCGAGTTAAGAAAAGGAAGTTGTTAAAGAGAAGCGAGTTGTAAGTCGAGAGTAGCGGATAAGGAGTATGAGCATTGAGTTAATGGCGTATGAATGATGCCCCAAGGGAGAGTTATAGAGTCCCTTAGAATGGTATTGAAGTGATGAACAAGTGTTAAGAAGGTTCCACAAGGATTGGAGATCAAACGAGTCGACGAAACAACTTTCGGAAACACAGGCAAACATACGGCCGTACATATGCGGCCGTATAAAATCTCGGCCGTATGTCCACCATAGAAGTAGCCCGGAATGACTTAAGCCTTTGGACCAAAAGTACGGTCCAACATACGGCCAGTAAAATTATACGGACCGTATGTTGGTCCGTATATTTCCAATCGGTGAACCTAATTTTATATAAGGATCCTTTCCTTTTCATTTTCATTTCCCACTTCACCTCTACACTTCAAGAACCCTCTAGAACATCTCCTACACTTCAACCACAAGAAAACAAGAGAAATCAAGGATCAACAACAAGAAATCAAGAGAATCAAGTAAAAGAAACTCCATTAAAGTCATACAAATCAAGAAATCCCAAGAGAGAGAAAGTAGGGTTTTGGTGGAAAAGGTGAATTGTCATCCAAGGCTAGTTCCTCCATCATCCAAGGTATGTTTTATAGTATTTTCATGATGTTAAGAGTATTATAAAGTAGAAACACTTGAATTACAAAAGGATACATGAAATGGGTTAGATATGGGAGAATAATGTCATCTTGAAATAGTAGTGGGATTGAATCATGGAAATGGATGTGTCAATGTTATGAATGAGTTATAAATGACAATTAGAACATAAAATAAGCATTGGATGTGAAAGAATGAGACGATGGACTTTTAGCTATAATTATGGAGAATTGGTATGAAATTATGAAATGCGAGTAAGGCGAATGAATGACGATTGTTACTAGTGACATTATGATTGTTGGTATGAATGGTTGAAGGCCGATATGGAACGTGGCGGAAAGTAGTATAACAAAGGAAATGCTGCCCAAATTTTTATAGCCTTAGTAAGTATGATTTTACGATTATATAGCTAATGTTGATGCGAATTCCATTGAAGGTAAACGAAAGCATTAAAGGAGAACGAGCAAGCGATAGAATAAGATAAACGACAAAGGTATGTAAAGCTTAGCCCTTTCTTTCCAAGGCATGACTTCTATGGCATGAAATCTCTCTTTACTACGAATGCCCCATCTCCAAGAAAGTCAAGAGTCCTCACTCACGAATAGCTATACGAAATAAGAGATATGAGTTGAATGCGAAAATGATGATAGTAAGCTAAGAGTCTTTATGATGAATTATGATAAGCATGTTATAAAGGGCTAATTATGATAAGCATGTTAGGATACACATGTTATGATAAGCGTACCATGATGAGCATATTATTGATTATTATACCGTACCTATATGGTCGGCGCTTATTACGATTGTGCATATATGATAGTGATGTTAAGTTACGATAGAACCATGATATGCTTATGAGACAATCCATAATCATAAATCTACAAGATGTACGATGTTGAGTATATATGGTATGTATGCACAAATATATGTATTATGACGATATGACGATGCACGTACGATATGAGATATATGTGATGTGATCGAGCCCTCGTGGCCGAATACGATATCTTTGTCGAGCCTATGAGGCCGAATACGGATAATGATCAAATGTGTATAAATAGATGCGACATTATGATAAGTATATGTATGTGTATGATGAATGCAAGATGATGATTAGATACGTTAAGGTCATGATACCCCTATGTGATGTATATGTATATATGTATGTATCGAGCCCATGAGGGCCGAGTACGGATACTGTTAAGCCCATCGAGCCCGAGAGGGCCGAGTACGAATGCCATCAAGCCTATCGAGCCCAAGAGGGCCGAGTACGTATACCAATGGTCCTATCGAGCCCAAGAGGGCCGAGTACGTATACCGATAATGCCATCGAGCCAAGAGGGCCGAGTACGTATGGTAGCGATCCTATCGAGCCCGAAGGGGTCCGAGTACGAATGATGCCAACCTATATGAATGCCAGTATGCTACATGTATGATACCGTTATGAATACGACTATGTTATATGCATGATGCTTATATGAGCACAACTATGTTTCACGTATGACATCTATGTGAGTATGATTGTGTTACTGTGTGATTATACCATATGCATCACGTTCATGTATGAGTACGAATGAGATAAGTATATGATATCTTCATGAGTACGCTTATGCTATGTATATACGGTGACCCCCGTACGGATATGTTAATACCATGTAAGTGCCGAGTAAGGGCCGTGTATATACGCAAAATACGTGATACGAGCATGAGTATGACAAAGACTAGATACGAAAGGTAAGTAAGTGAAAGATATGAATGTATGTATACGAGCACGAAATAGAACATGGAACGTCCCTATGGAAAACAGGTAAGTACTACGAAGAGAACGTTAATGTCTCCCATCTTATGTTATTGCATACATTACCATTATGTCTCTCCATCATTATCGCTAAATGCTTTCCATACTCGGACAATATTCGTACGACGTCCTTTTCTTTTGACGCCGTGTTCATACCCTTTGTAGACAGAGATTCTTGGGATTCACGGTAGCCGTCATCGGAGTTACGCAGAGGCCCTCCTTTATTCCGAGGTGCTATTTTGAGTCATGATTCTCCGTGTACATGTATTTTGGGCACGGCGGGGTCTGTCCGTCCATATGTTCGGTGTTCTAGTAGAGTCTCTCGTAGATACGTATGTGTGGGTAGTATGGTCCCATAGTCATTGTGTAAATGAAAGCCTATGTATATTATTGTTATTATTTTGATAGCCGAAGGCCTACATTATATAAGTAAATATGTTCTATATGAAAGTCGTTTCCTATGATTATAAACGATAAGAGAAATGCATAAAGACAGGTTAAGCAATAGAATGAGGGGTGCTCGGTGGTCAGCCTCGGGTACCCGTCGCGGCCCGTAGGTCGGGTCGTGACAATTTCAGGAATCTATGGCACATAAATGGTTGATTTGACAATACAATGCTACGTTATTTGACCGTTTTAATATGACTCTCACTTGTATTGCGCACCATTTTAATGTGTAATGTAAGTGTTGATTTGACAACACGCCACGCATGACAATTTCAGGAATCTATGACACATAAATGCTTGATTTGATAATACAATGCTACGTTATTTGACCATTTTAATATGACTCTAACTTGTATTGCGCATCATTTTAATGCGAAATGTAAGTGTTAATTTGACAACACGCCACGCATGACAATTTCGTGGAATCTATGACACATAAAGGCTTGATTTGATAAAATAATGCTACATTATTTGAGCTTTAATTTGACTCTAACTTGTATTGCGCACCATTTTAATGTATAATGTAAGTGTTGATTTGACAACACGCCACGCATGACAATTTCAGGAATCTATGACACATAAATGCTTGATTTGATAATACAATGCTATGTTATTTGACCATTTTAATATGAATCTCACTTGTATTGCACACCATTTGAATGCGCAATGTAAGTGTTGATTTGACAACACGCCACGCATGACAATTTGAAATCTATGACACATAAAGGCTTGATTTTATGATACAATGCTACATTATTTGACCATTTTAATATGACTCTCACTTGTATTGCGCGGCATTTTAATGCGCAATGTAAGTGTTGATTTGATAACATGCCACGCATGATAATTTCAAAGAATTCATGGCACATAAATGCTTGATTTGATAATACAATGCTACATTATTTGACCATTTTAATATGAATTCGACTTGTATTGCGCATCATTTGAATGCGCAATATAAGTGTTGATTTGACAACACGCCACGCATGACAATTTCAGGAATCTATGACACATAAAGGCTTGATTTTATAATACAATGCTACATTATTTGACCGTTTTAATATGACTCTCACTTGTATTGCGCAGCATTTTAATGCGCAATGTAAGTGTTGATTTGACAACACGCCATGCATGACAATTTCAGGAATCTATGACACATAAAGGCTTGATTTGACAAAATAATGCTACATTATATGACCGTTTTAATATGACTCTAACTTGTATTGCGCACCATTTTAATGTGTAATGTAAGTGTTGATTTGACAACACGCCACGCATGACAATTTCAGGAATCTATGATACATAAATGCTGGATTTGATAATACAATGCTACGTTATTTGACCATTTTAATATGACTCTCACTTGTATTGCGCACCATTTGAATGCGCAATGTAAGTGTTGATTTGACAACACACCACGCATGACAATTTCAGGAATCTATGACACATAAAGGCTTGATTTTATAATACAATGCTACATTATTTGACCGTTTTAATATGACTCTCACTTGTATTGCGCATCATTTTAATGCGCAATGTAAGTGTTGATTTGACAACACGCCATGCATGACAATTTCAGAAATCTATGACACATAAAGGCTTGATTTGACAAAATAATGCTACATTATATGACCGTTTTAATACGACTCTAACTTGTATTGCGCACCTTTTTAATGTGTAATGTAAGTGTTGATTTGACAACACGCCACGCATGACAATTTCAGGAATCTATGATACATAAATGCTGGATTTGATAATACAATGCTACGTTATTTGACCATTTTAATATGACTCTCACTTGTATTGCGCATCATTTTAATGCGCAATGTAAGTATTAATTTGACAACACGCCACGCATGACAATTTCAGGAATCTATGACACATAAAGGCTTGATTTTATAATACAATGCTACATTATTTGACCGTTTTAATATGACTCTCACTTGTATTGCGCGTCATTTTAATGCGCAATGTAAGTGTTGATTTGACAATATGCCACGCATGACAATTTCAGGAAACTATGGCACAGAAATGGTTGATTTGACAATACAATGCTACGTTATTTGACCGTTTTAATATGACTCTCACTTGTATTGCGTACCATTTTAATGTGTAATGTAAGTGTTGATTTGACAACACGCCACGCATGACAATTTCAGGAATCTATGACACATAAATGCTTGATTTGATAATACAATGCTACGTTATTTGGCCATTTTAATATGACTCTCACTTGTATTGCGCATCATTTTAATGCGCAATGTAAGTGTTAATTTGACAACACGCCACGCATGACAATTTCAGGAATCTATGACACATAAAGGCTTGATTTGACAAAATAATGCTACATTATTTGACTGTTTTAATTTGACTCTAACTTGTATTGCGCACCATTTTAATGTGTAATGTAAGTGTTGATTTGACAACACGCCACGCATGACAATTTCAGGAATCTATGACACATAAATGCTTGATTTGAAAATACAATGCTACGTTATTTGACCATTTTAATATGACTCTCACTTGTATTGCGCACCCCGTTTGAATGCGCAATGTAAGTGTTAATTTGACAACACACCACGCATGACAATTTCAGGAATTTATGACACATAAAGGCTTGATTTTATAATACAATGCTACATTATTTGACCGTTTTTATATGACTCTCACTTGTATTGCGCATCATTTTAATGCGCAATGTAAGTGTTAATTTGACAACACGCCACGCATGACAATTTCAGGAATCTATGACACATAAAGGCTTGATTTGACAATACAATGCTACATTATTTGACCGTTTTAATATGACTCCGTTATATCCCGTATTTTGCACGTTGGAATATTTTAAGTCGGATTGCGACAAGTTGTGGACGAGACTTTTAATTTCCGATTTTATTTTTGTTTTAATGCACAAGTTGCATATTCATCTTTTCATTGGTATGGAGTGTTAAGGGTAAATTTGGAATAAGGAAAAGTTTGGGATGTTGAATAAGTTATACTTGTATGGAGTTTTGGACATATCCATGCAAATAAAGAGATCGGTATATAAAAGTTTTAGGTCTCGAAATAATTTCCGCGGATGAACGAGGATGCTACGATGGGTCAGCTGCGCATCGCTACGGTCGCCGAGCCGGCTTTTTATAAAGGGGCTTAACCCCTCATTTTCGGCCAAAAAAAAAATCAGACCAAAAAACATTCCCAAATATTCTAGACAATTCCCCAACCTTTCACCACTAACTTTTAGCCCGAAACCAGGTATAATTCTCGGAATTCCGGTCCGGACGACGTATAGTTGCGGCTTCAAAACTGCGTATTGAGGCTTTGTAGCTTAAGGTCAAGGTGGAGGAGTAAATATATAGCATTATTATCGAGGGAAAGGTATGAATCTCTTTCTATTTGTGTTAATATTGGTTTATTTACGGAGAAGGAGCTGTAAAATCATTATAAAATGGTTACGTGATGGAAATATGGGACAAACACCATATGGAATGTTTATGAAGTATTTTGAAATTGGAAATATTATGGTTAATGTTATGTTGGTATGGGATGATTTGGAAGTTTACGCAAATTTTATGTAATTTTTATACTTATGAGAATTGCCTTGTTAATGTGCGGATTAATGGTGCAAATTATGAATTTGGAAGGAAGAATGTGTTTGGTGTTGTTCTCGGGTTTGGAGACAATTTCGGGTGAGTTGGGATATGGTTTTGGTTGTTTTGGAAAAATTGTGTGAATTGTTTAAAGCGTTCTTGAATATTGTCCGTATGGTTGGGATTAGTAATCGAATGTATAAACGTTGATATTGGTTTGAATGTGAGTGAGGGAAGTAAGTATGTCGGAATATTATGAATCTTTGCCGTGAAGTTATGTAAAAAGAGGCTACTAATGTTAGAAATGCATTTTGAATTGATTGTTGATGTTGTAGTTTGGTTGTTGGTATTGTTGTTGATGATTTGGCCGAGTTGAATTCTCGGGAGTGTTGTTAATTTATAGAAGTGCTCGCCCAAATTTCTGTAGATAAAAGTGATGGCATGAAATTGAATTCCTAAGTGTGTATGGCTAATGTTTGGTATGGGTTGATGTTATTGTAGATTTTGAGCGTAGATTTGAGTTTGGATTAGCCTAGGAAGCAAACCGGGTATGTGAAGCTTACCCTTCTTTTCTTTTGGCATGTCTTAGACGGATTAAGGTATGACATGATTTGTGCCTCGGGGTAACTCCATTCTTAAGTTTCGAGTATGTTTTGTGATTCATATTTGCTTTGATGTTGGCATCCTTAGTATGGTCGCTGTGGTTCGTATGTCTTTGATATGATTGGGTTTGAAAAGTTGTGTAAACGGTTTCCATCCGAAAAGATCTTATGTCTAAAAATGTTCGTAACTTTCATGAACGGTATTGGATTGCTTTGAGCCCGTAAAATCCATTCTTATTTGTTTCTTGATACTCATATCCAATGTCGAGTTATGATCCTTATGTCTTTTGTATGATTGAATTTTAAGGTTTTCAAAAGAGTTTTGTTTTTAAAAGAGATTTGTTCCTAAACGATTTCGAACTACGAACGACCGTAACTTTCAAGAAAGAGCTCGGATCCGCTGACATTTCGCAAACGATTTCATGACGAGTAATGATTTGAACGCCATAGGCGGGCCCGAATTGGGTTGACGCCCGTCCGTGGGTCCCGCGACTTTCTACGTTTGGTTTTAACGACCTACTTGAAAAAGCTTAATATGACTATTTTCCCGACCCCCGAGTATGATTACTTATTTAACCGTCGGGGTTTGAAATAAAGACTTTTATATACATGATTTTGATACGAACTATGGTTTCCGGTTCGGTTTGACATGTTCCCGAGTGATATTCGGAAGAAAATCCGATTTGACCACTGCTTAAGCCACAAACGATAGTTCACTTTGATTATGTCGTTGAGTCTTCGTAAGTGTTCGTGCTGTATATGACAGTCCTCGAGACCGTCGGTTCCCCGGCCGCGGTATGCCGTGTGCTGGTGATATCGACCGCCGGGTTCCCCGGCCGCGGTATATGTGTATATGGGACACACGGGTTCCCGGTCGCGGTATGTATATATGATATTACCGGGTTCCCCGGCCGCGCACGTGTGTGTACGCGCGTACGGGAAGGGATAAACGCGCCAGTATACGGCCGGTATATGTATGATATCGACCGCCGGGTATTTGGCCGCGGTATATGTGTTTGATTTTTCGCATATGAGACAGTGCTTTTCAAAGAGAGCGAAGTATTTGGCATTCTCGATTATCGATTGCCTTCTCGTACCTCTTAAGTATGATTTGTACCACAGACAAACACTGTACTGCCATTATGCACTTTCCGTACTCCGACTTCTGCTATGACTTCGTTGTCAGATTTCATGCTTTGCATACTCAATACATATTCCGTACCGACCCCTTCTTCTGGGCCGCGTTTCATGCCGCGGCAGACCGACAGATGAGCAGATGATGTTAGCGAGAAGACGTTCACTGATCAAGTAGGCTCCATTTCTCCGGAAAGGCCGCCGAGTCGAATGCTTTGGGTGGTATTCGGAATTATATTAGAGACCTTGCAGACAGTGTCGTGTGTATGAGATGTCCGTTTGTAAATCCGCTATGTGTGTGCCCGATGTTTGTTACGCATTGTGTTATGAATTTCATGCTATTTATAGATTTTATTTGATTTGAAAATGACCTAACAAGATGTTTGTTTTCTCCGAAAATTTTCCTTTCCTCGTATTTTGGACATGTTTTGGCGGGTCGATGATTATGTGTATTATGAGAGCCGGGCTGGTTCGCTCGGCCCTAAGTAAGTGGCTCGGTGCCCATCATGCCCTATCGGAAATTAGGGTGTGACATCTCATCTTCCAAATATTTCCACTTTTTTGGTCCTAAATTTTCCTAATTGTTCCATGCCAACAAATTCATGAACACTTTAGGTTTTGAAAAAAATCGGGTCAAAAGTCCCGATTTTGTATCCCAATATTTTGTCTCAAATTTTAATAGTTAAACCGATTGTTCCAATGTAGAAATATGGATATAACACCCTCCCCTTTAGAACATTCGTCCTCGAATGTTAGATTAACCACGATTTTTTAACATTTTGGGAGTTTTTTTTAAAATTTACAAAACAGCTCATTTTCAATCAACATAACCAATTGAATCCAAATTACCTATACCCGACCGGGGCGCCCCGATCCCTCCCCGGTCAACGCCGGGGGCGGTTCGAGGACCCCCTAACCGGGAGGCCCCCCACCCCCCCGCCAGGGCCCTGGGGGAGGGGGGGCCCCCCCCACGGCGCATAGAGGAAGGAGAAGACGAACCAAAACCGCCCCCGAAACGGGGGGCCCCACCGGACCCCCCCCGACGGACACTCGCAACGGGCAACCCCGGCCGCCAAAAAAAACAAGCCCCCGTGGCCCCAACACTCCCCCGACGCCCCCCATTAAAAAACCGAGGTAGGGGGGCCTTCCCTCGACCGAACCCTCCACCCGGGGCCCGGCCCCGGAGCTCGACCCGCTCCCGAAACCCCACACCGCCGGCCTCCATCGGGGCCGGGGGGGCCCGCGCCGGGGCCCGGGGGGGAATTCGTCGCCGCCGCCGAGGCGCCGCTCAAAATCCCTAGAATACCCGGGGTGACAGCCCCTTGGGGCCCCCCGCATCGACCCATCGCCGGGCTCGCGTCGCCTCCAGCCGGGGAGGGTCCCTGTGGCCGCAAATCCATACCGGGGCCGGGAACAAAGAAAAACGAAAACGGGCCCCCCCCAATTTCCGCATCCCCCAAAGTCCCACATGGTTTAAAATCTTTCCGTACGGGACAGTAAAAACAAAAATTGATTCGACGTGTTGTTGCCCGGGGGGCACCTGAATTTTTTGGGAAAAAATAAAGTTGGAAAATTAGCCAAAGTCGTTTTGGACTATACGGCCCGTAAAGTGATTTACGGGCCGTATAGTGCGACGTCCTCCGGCCAAAATACGTTTTTTATGTTGAATGGAAACGACCCGGATACGGCCCCTAAACCGGGGGACGACCGTAAACGGTCGTAAACGCCGTGTCCTTTACCCAAACTTTTTTTTTTTCTTAAGCTTAAAAACGTGAGAGGACGGACCGAAACGAATGGCCGTAAAAGTGGTTTCGACCACCGTTTATCCCGACAATAATTCATTAAAATCGATTTGGGGGTTTTTAAAAAGGACTTAAGCTCATTTCATTTTATTTTCCAAGGGACTTCAAGAAACCTCTAGAGAGTTCCACACCTTTCACTCATGAGAAATCCCCAGAAATCAAGGATCAATAACAAGAAAACA
>NW_026717662.1:0-9737 GCF_029784015.1 Lycium ferocissimum | reverse complement strand
AATTTTCTTCCATTTCCTAGATTTTTCTTCCTTTTTCTTTAGTCAAAAGATGACTTATATTATAAGCCTTGGTCCATATAATCACATGGTCATAAAATAATGGGGCCCACATACTTATACACACTCCACAAATATATAGTATGCACTTGTGCCATTTTAGGAAAATTATTTTCCAACTTTTAGCCTCCAATTTTTCCTTATTCCAAATTTACCCTTAACGCTTCATTCCAATAATATATAAGCGACTTGCGCATCCAACCAAACTAAAAATATAACCTCGTCCTCAACTTCCCGCCATTAACTCGAAATATTCAAATGTGCAAAAATGCGAGGTGTAACAAGTCGGGCACCGAGAGTTACACGGGCTCGTGCTCAGACTACACCGGTATGTGCTCGGTCGGAGGGGTCGACCACTCCACCGGCCGGAGGAGGCGGAGCGAGGCCTCGGCGGTTCCGGCACCCGCGCCTCCGGCTCCCCGGCCGGGGGGAGGATAGGACGTTGAGGGAGGCGGTGCGGTTGTTGATGACCTTGGTAGCGGGACGGGTTCGTGGACGCGGGCCGAGGGGTGATGATGATGACAGACGTGACAGTCTGAGGGTCCGCGATTTTCTGACATGCAGTCCCCCAGAGTTTTTCGGGTCCAAGCCCGATGAGGACCCCCATGACTTTATCCAGCAGATGCAGCGCTCGTTGAGGTTGGTCAGGGCTTCAGAGATCGAGTACGCATCGAGCTAGTCGCACGTAGACTACGAGACGTCGCTCTTAATTGGTATGAGTCTTGGGGACTATCCAGGGGTGAGGGTGCTCCCCCAGCCACGTGGGACGAGTTCACAGCTGCTTTTCTTAGTCACTTTTTGCCCCCAGAGTTGCGGAGAGCGAGGGTTGTGATTTTGCATATACGACAGAGGGGTCGGAGTGTCCGTGAGTATAATATGGAGTTTAATTCTCTGGCTCGATATGCACCAGCTCTAGTGGCAGATATGGCCGATCGGATGCACCGATATGCGTCAGGGTTGGACCGCTATTTAGTGGATAGCTGCATGGCGATGGCGTCCCAGACTGATATGGACATCGTCCGATTCTGAGCTTACGCCCCGGGGGGATGGAGGGCCGCATCGAGCGGCGGTCCCGGTCCTTCGAGAGATCGTGATAGGAGGCCGCCCAAGAGGGCGGTTGCGGGTATTCGGAGATTTTAGGCGGACGAGTCCCGATCCACGGTGGTCGACGATATCCTCCTCCGTCGAGTCGGGGCACACGGTCCACCGGCGGGCGGTTTGATGGTGCGGGGCCGTACGGAGCCGACCGAGTTCAGTACGGGGGTTCACAGATGACTGGAGGTTCCAGCCAGTCCAGACCACCCATCCCCCGTTGTTCTTATTGTGGGAGATCACGTCCGTCAGTGCTACCGAGCCACGGAGCTGTTTTCTTGTGGCCGTCGGGGCCATATTATGCGTGATTGTCCGATGGCGGGCGGTTGCGTAGTACGGCTCGGCCGACGGGATCGGCGCGAGGTTCATCCTCTGCCCCTTCGGTTCACGTCCTCCGGGATGAGGTGCGCCGCCACGGCGGCCGCGGTCGAGGCCGTGGCGGGGTTTCGATTCTAGCGGTCCTTCGAACGCGTATATGCATTGGCTACCCGCCGGGACGGAGGCTTCGCCGAATGTTGTCACGATACATTCTTTTTTTTCTCGATGTGTGTATGCTTTAATTGATCCTGGTTCTACTTTATCATATATCTCCCCGCTCGTTGCTAATAAAATTGGAATAGTTTCGAACTTTATTGAGCCATTTGAAGTAGCTACGCGGTTGGTGATTTTCTTATAGCCGGCGGGTATATAAAAATTGTTACGTGATTATATGTGATCGTTGCACCAAAGTGATCCGGTAGAATTAAATATGATCGAATTTGATGTCATTATGGGTATGGGTAGTTAGCTTCTGTTATGCTAATGTTGGTTTGCGAGAAAAAGGTAGTTCGTTTTCGATTCCCGGAGAACCGGTCATAGAATGGGCGGAAGTAACACCGCGTCGCCAAAGGGTAAATTTATTTCGTATCTTAAGGCCAGAAAGATGATCCAGAAAGGCTATATTTATCATTTGGTTCGTGTGCACGATACTAAAGCAGAGACGCCCTCCCTTCAGTCTGTTCCGGTTGTAAATGAATTCCCCGACGTATTCCCAGATGAACTCCCAGGTCTTCCCCCTGAACGGGAGATAGAATTCACAATAGATTTGTTGCCAGACACGCAGCCCATATCTATCCCTCCATACAGAATGGCACCGGCAGAGCTGAAAGAATTGAAAGAGCAGCTAAAAGATCTATTGGACAAAGGCTTTATCAGACCCAGCACATCGCCCTGGGGAGCGCCGGTATTATTTGCAAGGAAGAAAGATGGATCGCTACGAATGTGTATCGACTACCGGCAGCTGAATAAGGTGACTATTAAGAATAAATATCCCCTCCCCCGGATTGATGATTTATTTGACCAGTTGCAGGGTGCTAAACATTTTTCGAAGATAGATCTACGTTCTGGTTATCATCAGGTACGGGTGCGAGAATCTGATATTCCGAAGACTGCTTTCAGGACCCGGTACGGGCATTATGAATTCAGGGTAATGTCTTTTGGGCTAACAAATGCTCCTGCGGTATTCATGGACTTAATGAATCGGATATTTCGGCCATTCCTCGATATGTTCGTGATTGTGTTTATTGACGATATATTGGTCTATTCACGGTCAGCAGAGGAGCATTCAAATCACTTGAGAATAGTCCTGGGCACACTTCGGCAGCAGAAGCTATATGCTAAATTCTCTAAATGTGAGTTCTGGTTGACCTCAGTGGCGTTCTTGGGGCATATTGTCGGAGCAGATGGTATTCGGGTCGACACACAGAAGATCGAAGCTGTACAGAATTGGCCCAGGCCGACTACACCGACAGAGGTACGCAGTTTTCTAGGGTTAGCCGGATATTACAGAAGATTTGTGGAGAATTTTGCTTCTATTGCGGCACCACTAACGAAGCTAACTCAGAAAGCAGCAAAGTTCCAGTGGACTGATGCCTGCGAGCGCAGCTTTCAGACGTTGAAGGAGAAACTAATCACAGCTCCAGTCTTAGCCCTTCCGGAGGGATCGGACGGGTATGTTGTTTATTGTGATGCCTCTGGTACTGGGATAGGTTGTGTTTTGATGCAGCACGGTCGAATCATAGCCTATGCTTCCCGGCAACTCAGACCGCACGAGAGAAATTATCCCACTCACGACCTGGAATTAGCCGCGGTAATCCATGCCTTGAAAATATGGCGGCATTATTTATATGGGGTTCATGTTGACATTTATACTGATCATAAAAGCCTCCAATATATTTTTAAGCAAAAGGAGCTGAATCTGCGACAACGGAGATGGCTTGAGTTGCTAAAAGACTATGATGTTGATATTCTGTATCATCCGGGAAAAGCCAACGTTGTAGCCGACGCACTTAGCCGTAAATCCATGGGTAGTTTGACTGATGTGCAGCCTGACAAGAAAGAATTAGTTCGTGAAATTCATCAGTTAGCCAGCCTTGGAGTTCGTTTGGCGGTGAAGAAGTGCGTTTACGTTCGGAAATTGCCGAATCATCCATTATGGAAGAAGTAAAAACGAGCGTCAATTCGAAGATCCCATTCTGGTCCAGTATAGAGATGTGGCCCTCAGCAAAGAAAAGACCCAGTTCGAGATTTCTCCGGACGGGGTATTATTATATGAAGGCAGAGTATGTGTACCCGACGTTGCTGAAATTGCGGCGGCAAATTTTGGGTGAAGCGCATAATGCTCGGTATTCTATTCATCCTGGCTCCACTAAAATGTATCATGATCTTAAATGTTTGTATTGGTGGGACGGTATGAAAAGAGACATTGCAGAATTCGTCGGCCAGTGCCCAAATTGCCAGCAAGTCAAGATTGAACATCAAAAGCCCGGTGGGTTGTTACAGGAGATGCAAATTCCAGCCTGGAAGTGGGAGATGATCAATATGGATTTCGTTATAGGGTTACCGCGCACTCCACGCAGGTATGATTCTATTTGGGTTATTGTTGATAGATTGACGAAATCAGCACATTTTCTTCCGGTCAGGACTACATATTCGGGCCGAGGATTATGCCGGCCGTATATTAAAGAAATAGTAAGACTTCACGGAGTTCCCGTATCTATTATAACCGACAGAGGTGCCCAGTTTACGGCTAACTTCTGGAGGTCGTTTCGAAGGATTGGGGACTCAGGTGAGTCTTAATACAGCATTTCATCCTCAGTCCGACGGACAGGCCGAGCGCACTATTCAGACATTGGAAGATATGTTGCGGGCCTGCGTTATTGATTTCAAAGGTAGTCGATTTCTAAAGGTGTCGCCTATAAAGGGGTCTAAGAAGGGTAAACTTAGCCCACGGTATATCGGCCGTGAACGGAAGATAGGCCTCGGACTATCGTAACACTCGAATTCATATTGGGCCCTCGACCAAATCATATTGGGCCTCGAATACATAACAAAAACCTTTCCGAAAAAAAAAACAAACATACTTTATATTTTCTTCAAATTACACATAATCTAGAACCGTACAGAATCTGTAAAACCACATACAACAATACTACGGCTTATGGAGCCGCTCACAACTGACATCTCATACACACGACTCTGTCTGCAAAGTCTCTAACATGACCCGATATCATAACACAAACAAGCTCGACTCGGCGGCACTCCGGAGCAAGTGGAGCTCGCCAACCCCGCCGGAACATCTTCTCGCTAACAGATCTTTAGCTCACCTGGGTGTACCTGCGCGGCATGAAACGCAGCCCCCGAAGAAAGGGGGTCAGTACGGAAGATGTACTGAGTATGTAAAGCCGGAAAATCCATTAACAAAGTCATAATCGGAATGAAACACTACAGAAATCAAGTATAGGAATCAGAGGGTCATAACTTGCCTGCAGCACTTATCCTGTATATATATATGTCAGTATGCAAAACATATCACAATCATATTATGTCGAAAAATCATAAGCGAGGTACAGAAAGTAGAATTAATAACCAGAATGTCGAAAGGCTTAGCTTATTCTTCTTTCTTTTTGAAAAACATTCATGTTTTACATATATATAGGAAATAGATCAGATTATCATAACTGACATTAGCCGATGTGGGATTGGCCTAAACCAGGGCGGAATTTTGCCTCGCCACTGGGTTTGCCCCACCACCGGCTCCGAAACAAACAGATCGTCTCATTATCAGAACAGACTCATAGTAATGTCAGACTTCCACATGTTCCAGTCATTGTATCATCAGATCAAACGGAATATCATATCATATATCCTATGCGGTCCATAATGGGACCCGGCGGACGGAACGTGGTCGCCCCTCCTGCCTTGGGCGCCACAACACATCATACTTCGAAAGTTTTCAGATCTCCTGCATCCCCGTCACACATCAAATCATATAACCACGGTACCCGGCCAAAAGGGGCGCGGCGTACCGGACACATCATAACACCATTATCCTCGGTTCCCGGCCAAAGGGGCTCGGCGAACCGGACACATCATACTTCGGAAGCTCATCATACTTTCGCATTGTGCGCACGATAGTACCGGCCCGGGACTCGGCGAAGGAAATAACAAACATATGCACGAGCAGAATCGTGGGATCTATATGCCATTCAGACATTCATACAGACTTAACGGAATAGTCAGACAATTTATCTTTCACAATCCGATAGCATTAATCATATCAACTCTCTTGCGGATATTATTCGGAAACATATCAAATAACACTTTTAGGCATCACAATCACGTATCAGAAACATATATATATATATATAAATCTTTATTCTAAACTTAACCGATAAGTGAGTATCATATTCGGAAGTTAAATTATTAGCCATATTAAGTTATATCCACAAGTTACCAAAACTACGCAACGGAACATCTTGCGGGCCCACGGGCAAGTACCAAACCGACCGGCCCGCATATGAATGTCGGGGGTGTTATACATTAGGAACCTCCCACGAGCGTTTCGGAGCGATCCGAGCCCTTAGTCAAAAGTTAGGGACGTTCGTAGTTTCTGACTCTTTTATGAACATATTCTTTTAAGCACATTCTTATTCAGTCATACAAAGGCATAGAAACTATAAGTTGCCTACATTAGGCATACGGAGGTCAAGAAACAAATAAGAATCACGGACATGCTCGGATCGTAGGAGTAGAGTTACCTCGGGGAGCTTATCATAGCCTATTCATACTAAGACATGCCAAAGAAAGAAGGTGAGCTTTACATACCTTGGCCGCCCTCCGAGCTATTCCAACCTTACGTCTCGGCTTCTCACGTTCTACAATAATGTCATAAGGTGCCCGACATTAACCATAAGCATTGAAGATTCCAATTCCAAGCCATTACTTTTTCTACGGAAATTTCGGCAGCACCTCCCCATAAATCCATCAACCCCGAGAATTTAACTCGGCCAATTTTCAACAACAACCAAACCAATAATCATAAAGACAACATCCATAATCAATTCATAACGCATTCTAAGCAATTCGCACAATATTTCAAGACAACTCAACAATATGCTATGCAACCCGAAATCTTCCAACTTAATGAATACGATAATAACGCGTTTCTTTCTTTCCAATTCTCATACTACGCCAACAATTCCATACATTTCCACACTAGCTTCATAAATATAAAAGAACATATTAGAACCATATTAACTTTCAAAACAGCCCACATTCGGCCAAGCTTCAACTTGGGATCATTAACCATCATTTTTACATCATATAATTCGTAACGACGACGACCAAAATATTCAATAACATCAATTCATTTCTTGCATACCAACCAGCCCCTACACGGCCCAACATCAACATCTATATTCTCATGAACTCATTCATCTTCTACACATTACAACAACACACAAACAAGCTACATACAATTAATTCTTCACTCCAACACAACCACACACATACACGGCCTCAACATACTACACACGGCCACAACTTACAACACACAACTCTTCATGATTTTTATCCATTTCCATGCAATATAACACGTCCAAGGCAGCCACAAAACATACAAAAGAGAATTGAATCATACCTTTTCCATTCCATCTTCTCCCTTTCTCGGCTAGAACATGGTTGACAAGGGGAGTGTTTTTCTTGCTTCAACGATTGCTCCACGTCGTAGAGGACCTTCCAATTAGTAGGGAAACATGAAGAGAACAATTTTTCATGATCAACCTCCCACATGTTCATGTTCGGCCAAGGCTGGCCGAACCCCCTCTTGCCTCTCTTTCTCCATTTTCTTGAATTTTCTTGAACTTAAATGATAAATGATCTTGTCTTCTCTACATGACTTACACATATATATATATATATATGCATGGGCACATGGTTGGTCATGTGCCCCTTTTTTTCTATTTGTGGCCGTTTCCCCCTTCTTTCTTTTTCTTCCTTTTTCTCAAATTTTCTAGAAATTTCCTTGAATGAAAATGACAAAAAAATGATTTAATCATCCTCTTATGCTTCCATAATTAATAATCACTTGTGGCCCTATGGCCCACTCCACCTTAGCCTTTAATTTCATGAACATTTAACTTTCCAAATTCATTTTTAACCCCAAGCTTTCTTTAATACTCCCATCCAATAAAATCATAAACCATTTGTCGTAAAACAAAGTCGAGGGATAACCTTGTCCATAATTCTTCGCAACCAACCTAAAAATATTCCGACGTGCGAAATGCGGGATATAACATTCTTCCCCCCTTTAGAACATTCGTCCTCGAATGTTCACTTAGTCGTGCGGGGTCTCGTAAGCACCTCGGGGGAGCTCCCTTGTTATAGCTATTGCTGTCCTTCATACCATCTCTTAAGCCATCTAATACCATTCTCTTGTCATACTCTTGCCTTTCTCTTACCCGCTCCCCCCCTTTAGGGGTATGCTCATGCCATCATCCATTCATGCCTGTTTCTTTTTCCGCACACGAGAATTCTTATGCTATCTCTGTGTCGTTCAGAACCTACTACTCTTACATAGTCGTTTTCTCATTTCCAAAACGTATTTTGTTTGTTCACATTTTATCCGCATCATCCTAGTCGTTTCCTAACATTCACTCTGCCTTGTTTCCTGTCTTTCTATAACCTAGTCTCTCACAATCCTGCCGCTCCACATGCTCTAAGCTCTCTTAGACTACTCCGCTTTCTTATTCGCTCCTTATGTCTGAATTTATAGGATTTTCAGAAAACTTCCCAGGGGGGTCACCCCTCCTGAAATTGGTCTCACTCCAAAGACGCTTAACTTTGGAACTTTGATGGAATACGACGCTTTAACGCTTTCCCCGACCGCGTCTTTCTCACCGCACGACCTTCTACACATAATATTGAGTACGTCGGGATTTTATCATATTCCCAAAACGCCCTCGCGACACCCCTCCCGGCTATCTTATTAACACCTTCCCATTCGTCACAATCTTTTCCTCCGTACCCTCGTCTTAGTCATATCACTTTATCCGACCTACCGTCTTTTCCACATCATCGCCTAATAACACAAGTTCCTCCAAATTTCTTATTACCATACTTCCACCGACATTTTATTTGTTATTTCACCGCTCATTCCACCGTTAACTTATTCCTAGAGAGCGGGTGGAAAAATTTCGGCAGTTTCCTCCTTGTATCTCTTACTACCCCAAAACTCCGCACGCAGGAAATACCAACAGTGCCTCACAGGGCCATCATCATATATACATATCACATCATATTGTATCGCATCGTAGCCACACAGGGCTCTCGATATTCACAAAGGTCCGAAAATATTAAATTTACCTCATATGCTCAACGCGGCTACACGTGTCACACTTTCTTGCTTACCTTCCTTTTCAATTTCCAACTTTGCCTTCCAATCGTATGCCGATGCCTTACTTAACATATATCTTTCGTATCTTTACTTACCTGCGTGCTTTGTAGCCTTCCATACCGCTGGTCGCTTCCGCCTGTCGACGTCAGTCCTCTGCCGAAATCAAGGGTCAATGGCGGGAATTTCCTATAACTTGGCTCTACAGCACGATCTAAGATGCCAAAGAAGAGTAACCATCCTAGATGCCCCGTAGCCTCCTGTTTATAAATGTGGCGCGCTTCACACCATAAACAGGACTCTACCGGACACGACTTTGCAAACAACCCCTAGACGGACCGCTTTGCCGATACCACTTTGTCACACCCCAATTTCCGATAGGGTGTGATGGGCACCCGACCCTTATCTAGGGCCGAGCGAACCCTCAGACTATCGTAACACTCGAATTCATATTGGGCCCTCGACCAAATCATAAATACATAACAAAAACCTTTCCGGAAAAAAAAACAAACGTACTTTATATTTTCTTCAAATTACATATAATCTAGAACCGTACAGAATCTGTAAAACCACATACAACAATACTACGGCTTATGGAGCCACTCACAACTGACATCTCATACACACGACTCTGTCTGCAAAGTCTCTAACATGACCCGGATATCATAACACAAACAAGCTCTGACTCGGCAGCACTCCGGAGCAAGTGGAGCTCGCCAACCCCGCTGGAACATCTTCTGCTAACAGCTTTAGCTCACCTGGGTGTACCGCGCGGCATGAAACGCGGCCCCCGAAGAAAGGGGTCGGTACGGAAGATGTCCGAGTATGTAAAGCCGAAAAATCCATTAACAAAGTCATAATCGGAATGAAACACTAC
>NW_026717661.1:0-13895 GCF_029784015.1 Lycium ferocissimum | reverse complement strand
GGGTTCCCCTCGTTAGGGGGGTTGTTTGGTGAAGGGAAACGTACTTTTGGGGGTGACCAACCCGCTTCGTGAAATTCTTATGGGTAAGGTAATTGGAATTACCTACAAAGGACTCCGGCCAAGTATAAAGGAATGGCAGGGGAATGCATGACATCGTAAGATGTCTCCCGATGTTTTGGGCTAAAATAGAAAAAGGAACGAAAGGAGTATTAAAAAGGGCAGGGCTTCCCAACCAAAAAAAAATTTCCCAACTATTTTTTATTGTAAGGAGTAGATCCCGGGTAAAATAAAGTTAAAAAGGAAATAAAGAGAAGGCGAAAGAGCAATGGCAATTTAAAGGGAAGAGGAGGCAACCCCACTCTTCCGATATCGACCCAAAAGGCGGTACCAACCCACCCCGGGAAAGAACGAAAAAGGCGTGAATTAAGGGAAGGAGAAAAGAAAGTAGGCCCAAAGGGAAAACCTTGCCAATTCTCAATTGAATAAGAGACCTTTTGGAAAGAAACCCCCTTTGCCCAAGGGGATGAGTTTTGCTCGAATTAAAATCAGGAAAAAGGGGTTCTAAGGGTTCAAAAAAGGGCGGGGAACCAAATTTAGTGGGAAAAAGGGTATAAAGGGGCCTTTAAAGGAAGGACGGGGGGAAAAAGTGCCGGGATTCCCCAAAAATAAAATAAACAATAAAAGAAAGGGGAAAAATTTAAAACAAAGGTTTCGGAAGACAAAGCAAATTTTTAATTTTAAAAGGAAAAAGAAAAAAAAAACCCCCGGGGGGATCCCAAAGGGGGCAAACCCCCCGGAAAAGATCTTTGGCCAAGCCGACCCGGGAAAAAATGAAAAAAAATAAAAGAAGAAATCCTTTTAAATTAATGGAGAGGGATCGCACCAAAAAGTTTTTAGATGATATAACTAATCGAGGGCCCCCAAACCTGGGGGACATTTAAATGGAAAATAAATGGGCCCGGCTACGGAAAACCAATAACAAATACAAAAAAAACAAAAAGGGGGTCGAGGGGCCCGCGCAAGGAAGAAGTTTTCTCAGAATAAAAGGGGGGAACAAAAGGTTTTCGACCTGCGGAAGCAACAACGGTTTTTCACCGTTCCGGGGTTTAGGGGAGGGGTCCCTTTTCCTTTTTTTTAAAAAAGTTTTTGGAACCCGTTTTGGGTTTTCCCAACCAATACCCCAAAAAAAAAAAAGGGGGGCTCTTTTGCTGCAGCCCCCCCTAAAAAGGATCCTGGGGGAAGAATTTATTTTTTACAAAAAGGGGCTTGCCTTTCAACAGGGGTTACGGAAAAAAAAGGATTTGTTCTTTCGTAAGGCGCTAGTGGGGGGGCAAAGGGGGGCCTTTTGGTTTTGGCCCATGGGTGGGGGGGGGAACAAAAGGGAAAAGTTCGGCTCAAACCGGAAAATTCCCGTCCTTGGCCTCAAATGTCAAAAAAACAAAAGAAGGGGGGGGTTCCTTTTTTTAAAACCCAAAAAGGCCCCCAAAAAAAACAAATATGAAGCAAGACCTACTCCCCCCCATCCCAGGAATAATTAAAAGGGGTTATCTCCAGTCACCAACATTGGCATAAAAAAAGTAGGAATGGATAAATAACACATAAATCGAGGGCTATGCGGATCCTCAGACATATATGAAATGGAATAAAGATGGACCAAGCTACTTATGAATGTAACCACAATTAACATCACTACGGTCGGGCTATCGAACAGGGGGGTCAGAAGTGAATTACGAGTCGGACCAATCTGCGAATCGAGCAGCTCCCCTTGCATGCAATGATGTGGTGGTAAACCTCTCATTCTAATTCAGTGCTCTCCGAACCGTGCGGGAAGGTTTCCCATCACACGGCTCACCAACTTGATCTTCCGGGGGGGAACCGTATGTCCGAACAGGCCGGGAAAAAAAAGCGCCCCGGTCTCGTTTTCCTTTTGCCACTCAAGTTTACGGCATCTGCCGTGTTAGGCTTCTTCCCTTACCTAATGAAAGAGTCCACCGCCTGCCTTATAGTCTCAAATAAGGCGTGCAGGCCTCCCCCCTTTAGTAGGTGATTCACTACCGAAGCGAAGAAAAGGCTGGATCAAAAAAAGGGGGTACTACGAGCCCTCTCCCCCCACGCATCTAACCAGCTCGCGGGGTTTCCCCGGGTTTCCCCCGACTAGACCAAAAGAGTGATTCAGTCGATACAGAGGTGCGCTTGAATTTTGGGGGGTGTGCTGTCCCTATTGGGCGGGGCCCCTTTCCCCCCAAAAAGGCCCCACCGTCGGGGCATAAGCGCCCTCTTGCTACCCATATGCGAGGCGCCGTCTTTGGCCTTCCCTGACCAGGATGCTACCCTGTAGCGTTCGTATCGGCCTCCTCAACTGTGTATCGATCGAAAGGCAGGGCCCCCCCCCAACCAAAGGGGAGTGGTTACGTCCAATGCCCCCCCCTTATTCCCGACATGCTATGGTACCCCGGAGTGGGTAGGAGCGGGTCGAGTCCGTATCGCCGCGGAGCAACAGCCCGCCCCGGATCTGATCTATTTACTCGGCAATTCATCCGGTGATTTCCACGGTGAAAGAAGCCCCAAAACATCAAACTTTTCCCCGATGAGATCCATGGAGCAATTCTTAGATAGCAAGGACTAGCTCCCGGTGCGACTTCACAAAAAGCAATCAAAGAGAAGATCGAAGAGAATGAAACAAACGTAGTGGTTATTATAGCAGTTCCTTCTTTTCCTAGAAAATGTACGAAACAACCTGCTACGAAACTATCGAGCAAGGGTAAAAATACGATAAGTAGATACATAATTTCGAGTGTGATCAAACAATGACAGAGTGGCCTGTGATTGAGTGATAGATTAATCGATGACGGAACGAAGAACAAAACTTTACGATAACTTTTTCGTAGACATTCACTTGCATCACATCATCTTTAACCAACCTCCGCCCGAGAAGCGCATGGGATCTGCTTTATAGATACCATCAAATCCCAGTTTCCAAGATACCCTATCAACCCTATCACCACTAATCCTAGGTTATCAGGGGACGCTAGGCATAGGAATTCAAAAAGTGCTTTTTTTTTTTTGTCGGGATTTCGCTCATCAAGTTCTTGTTTGATCTGCCGCTGTTAGAACACCCCCTTTCGTCTTTTTGGGGTTAATGTTCTCAATGGTGAATCGATCATTCGATATCCTTTTCCTTCTGCGACGGAATGGAAGAAAAGAAAAGAAACCTGCGATGGCTACTGAATAACCTCCTTTTACTTTCTCAATAATAAAGCCTTTGACCTTTGTATTCGTTCGCCAAATCTTGTTCAGTTCCATCCAAGCTCGGTTTTGTCTGAATCTTCGTGGAAGAAAAAGGGCGGTTCCCCAAACCACTACATCTGTAGATCCCACCAAATCTTTAAAACCTGGCGGCTGCTCGGCTCTTTGATCAGTGATTCACCGGCCACTAGATCGATGAAGAATCTCTCCAAAATCTGCTCTTTGATCAGTGATTCACCGGCCACTAGATCCAGGAATCCCACCTTATTCTCAAACCTGGTGGCTCGGTTGATTGGCACCCCTGTAGGCTCATCTTGAAACAAATTCTGGGGGGTCCCAAAAAATTTTTTTGAAAAATTCCCCACCAAAAAAAAACAATTTTTTTTCCCTTTAAAAGGCGTAAAACCCCCCCCTTTTAAAAGAATTTTTAAAGGCGTTTCCCCCCCATTTAAAATAAAGAAAAAAATTTGGAATTAAAAAACCCCTTGGAAAGGGGAACCCCCCGGAACCCCCAAAAAAAGGAGGGGCCTTTCCCACCCCAAAAAAAGGCCTTTTTTTTCCACCCTTTCCCCCCCCTTCTTTTGTTTCCAAATTTAAAAAAATTTAAAAAAGGGAAAAGCAATTCCCCAGGGAAAAAGGCGGGCCCCCGGCCAAAAAAAATTTTTTAGAAAAAAAAGGTTTGGGTTGGGGGGGCCTTACTAAATTTTTAAGGGGCCCTTTTTTGTTGGGGGGAATTTCGGTTTATTAAAGGGGGGTTTTTCCGGGGGCTTCCCGCCCCTTTCCTTGGGGGGCCCTTTTAAAAAAAGCCCCCCTTTTTCCCCCTTTTTTCCCTTCTTTTGTTTAAGGGGAAAGAAATAAAATCTCAAAAAATAAAAAAGAGGACCCAAGGGGCCTGTGTAAACCCAATTTTCAAGGAACCCCCATTGGAAAAAATTTTCCCTCGCCCGGGGAAATCTCCCTTTAACCCATGTTAGGGTTTTTGGCCCCCCCCTTTTTTTTTTCTTTGCTGGATTCCTTTTAATAAAATTTCCGGGCACAAAGTTCTTGGGAGAAGCAGGGTCCAACCTTTGGGGGGAAACCCCCACCCAACAATGGGAAAGTTCCATTTGGCCCGTAAAAGGGAACCAAAAAATATTTCCCCCAACAATCTCTCCGAACCCGGGCAAGTAGTTTTCCTTCCCCTAGGCTCAAACCCAAAGGATTTTTTTTGAATTCCACCCCGGTTCCAAAAAAACCAAAGGGGGGGGCCAGGAGTTCCCCTTTAATGAATAAGGCCCGCCTTTTTTTGGGTTGGGCCCCATAAATCTTTGAAAAGGGGCCCAAATTTTCTCGTTTTTGGGGTCCCTTGGCAATGGTTTTCCTTTTTCCTCTCCTTCCCACCGGGAAAGTAAGCAAACCAAAAGGGGGGGCCCCAAACAAAAATTTGTCTTTGTCGGGTGCAATTCCCAAGGGGGGCAAAAGAAAGCCCTTCCCCCCTAACCGGTTTAGGGAAGGGAAAAACCCCCCAAAGGGAAGGGGGAAAAAAAGACCTTTTCTTAAAAAAAAAACCCCCTTTTTCCCTTTTGTTTGGGGGGGCCCAAAAGGGGAAGAAAAAATTGCCCAAAAATTTAGGGGGGGGGAATGAGACCCCCTTTTTTTTTGGGTTTAACTGCCCCCTAGGAAAGTACCAAAAGGCTTTCCGGGGTTTTCCACCTCCCCTTTACGGGCCTTTTTTAAAAAAAGGGGGAAAGCCCCCGGCCCAGGGGGGCCCCTTTTTTAAGGAGAGTTGGGGGGGGAACCAACCCTTTCCCGTTTTTTGGGGGGTTTTGGGGTTCGATCTTTTGATTGGGGGGAAAATTTAAACCTCTTTGAACCATATTAACTTCCTTTTTAAAAGAAATTTTGTTCAAGGGGGCCCTTAAAATTCTTTTTTCCAATGGAAAAAACCCATTGTCTAAAAGGGGAATTTTTCCTAGAAAGTCCGGTTTTGAGATTTTCCCCCCGGCCCCCAAAAAGGGGAAGGGACCTTCGTTCTTGGGGGCAAGGGGTCCCCCGGCGCTTTCCCGGGGGACCCTAAACCAAAGGGGGGCCGGCAAACCGGACCCCAGACTTTTCCCTTTGTTTGAGCTGCTCCCAGGCACGCAGACCGAAGATCTCACTTGTCCTGGACAAGTACGTAGAGATCTTCGTGGGACCGGGGAGGAGTCCCCAATCGTCTTTTCTAGGATTCCTTATCACGCCACACATGGAGATCTTTCCATTGATAGATCGGGGTCCTCCCTTGAAAAAATTTCCCTGAAAGGTTGGGGTTCTACCTGCTTCTGGAAGGGTTTTTTTGTACCCCCCCAAGGTCATATAGATCGGAATCCGGAGCGATAAGAACGAAAGGGTTGGTGTGGCCACAGCTACAACTCGGCCTTCAAAAGGCGACGATTCTAGGGGCGCTACTGAAACCCTTTTTTTGGGTCCTTAAAAAGGAGGTGAAAGCCTCGAAACCCCTTTGGTACTTCGGTGGGGGCGAGCACCCCTTTAAAACCCAAAAAAGGGGTCTCTGATTTCCCTTTCCCCCTATTTTTTTGATGCTTTTCTTCTCTTTTGGCCCCTTAAAAAAAAATGAAAAAAAAAGGGTCCGGTCAATAGCATAGCTCTTTTTTTCCCCCGGTTCCCCTTTTCCCCGAAGGAAAAAACCTTCCTTCCTAATCCGGTAGGGTCGGACGGCTTTCTTTCCCCCAAACGGCGAACCCCGCAAACGACATTCTTTGTTTGTGCGCCCCTTACCGTTCTCGCTCGGTCTTTCAACGGCTAAAAAGGGCAGTCGTAGAAACGAAGCCTATCGCCACGCCGACCATCAAATACGAGATTGGGCCCCTTCTCAAAGATTTGATGGAATGGCCCCCCCCCACCCAAACGCTTATGTCATAGGGGAACTCCAAAAAGGGGGAAAAACCTTATGGTTTTTTGATATCCGGTAGGAATAATCAAAAAAAAAAATCCAGGGGGTTTGGGGAGCCTAGTGATGGAAAACTATCTAGCTTGGTTTTGGAGAGCACTTGTTGGGTGAAATATTTTTTGGTTGCTAAATGTTACGGCCTAAATGCTGAACTTTGACCCTACTTTTTTCGGATGGGTGTTCACCCCAAAGTGTTCCCGGACCGCATGCATACATCCGTAAATAACTTAGTGCAACATGGAAAATTTCATTGAGAGGAATCAGCAAAAAAAAAGAAAAACGGGTCAACAACATCAACATGTGTATTTGAGAGATTGTCCTCGGGCTGAGGAGTGTCCACATGAGTTCGTTGAGGTGTTTAAACATTTGGGCCTCTTTTATATTCTGTCGGGGTTCGGATTGCTCCACCTAAGGGAGAACGAAAAGAAGGAAAATTGGGAAAAAGGGGGAGGAAGCCTAGAAAGGCGGAAGCGGAAAATCGCTTATACCGGGGTTCCCCAAACAGCTTAGCTTAGTAGCAACACTCTTTCTACTGGCGTGGCACTGCTGGATGCTTCTGATCAATAGAACACGAAGAGGAGGGAAAAAAAAAAATGATGAGCATCTATTTGGAAATCGATTTATTTCCAAGATCTAATTCCCGTTTTTTTTTATGTAGGGGAAAAGCCTTACAATCTGAAGTTTTAAAGCTTGGGGAAAAAATGTTCTTGGTGGATGCAGGACTTGGGACCCCCAGAATTTGTATGCAAAATGAGCCTACAAATGCCAATCAACCGAGCCACCAGGTTTGAGAATAGGTTTGGGGTTCCTGGATCTAGGGCCCTTGAATCATGATCAAAGAGCGATTTTGGAGAAATTCTTCATCGATCTAGTGGCCGGTGAATCACTGATCCCAAAAAGCGAGCAGCCGCCAGGTTTAATGATTTGGTGGGATCTACAGATGTAGTGGCTGGTGAACCCGCTTCTTCTTCCACGAAGATTCAGACAAAACCAAAACTTGGATGGAACTGAACAAGATTTGGCGAACGAATACAAAGGTCAAAGGCTTTATTATTGAGAAAGTAAAAAGGGGGTTATTCAGTAGCCATCCCAGGTTTTTATTACTTTTCTTCCATTCCGTCGCGAAAGGGAAAAAGGAAACAAAAGATCGATTCACCATTGAGAACATTAACCCCAAAAAAACGAATATTGTGGTGTTCTAACAGCGGCAGATCAAACAAGAACTTGATGAGCGAAAAACCGCTGACAAAAAAAAAAAGCACTTTTTTTAATTCCCATGCCTAGCGTCCCCGATAACCAGGTTAGTGGTGATAGGGCTGATGTGGTATCTCGGAAACTGGGATTTGATGGGATCTGTAGAGCGGATCCCATGGGCTTCTCGGGGGGAGGTTGGTTGAAATGATGTGATGCAAGTGAACGTCTACGAAAAAACTGTCGTAAAGTTTCGTTCTTCGTTCCGTCGTCGATCAATCTATCACTCAATCACAGGCCGCTCTGTCATTGTCTGATTTTTGGTTGTCTGATCACACTCGAAATTATGATCTACTTATCTATTTTTTTCCCCTGCTCGGTAGTTTTGTAGCAGGTTGTTTCGGACGTTTTCTAGGAAAAAAAAAGGAACCGCTATAATAACCCATTTTGTTTCATTTTTCTTCGATCTTCTCTTTGATTGCTTTTTTTGAAGTCGCACCGGGGGCTAGTGCTTGCTATCTAAGAATTGCTCCATGGATCTCATCGGAAATGTTTGATGCTTCTTGGGGGGGTTCTTTGGCGACCGTGAAATCACCGGATGAATTGCCGAGTAAATAGATCGAAACCGGACGCGGCTGTTTTCTCCCCGGCGATACGGACTCGACCCGCCCTCCGGGGGGCCATAGCATGTCGGGGGGGGGGAAAATACTGGACGGCCACTCCCTTTTGGGTTTGGGGGTGTGCCCCCCCTGCCTTTCGATCGATACACAGTTGAGGGGCCGATCACGAACCCCTACAGGTGTGGGGAGCGATCCTGGTCAAAGGGTAAGACGGCGCCTCGCATATGGGAAAGGGGCGCTTATGCCCCGACGGGGGGGCCTTTGGGGAAGGGCCCAGCCCAATAAGGGGCAGCACACCCCCCGCCCTCTGTATCGACTGAATCACTCTTTGGTCTGGGCGGTGGAACCCGGGGAACCCGCAGGGTGGTTAGATGCGTGGGGCAGAAGGGCCCTAGTACCCCCTTTGAAATTTATCCAAAAATTTTTTCGCTTCGGTAGTGAATCACCACTAAAGGGGGAGGCCTGCACGCCTTTTTGAGACTACTAAGGCAGGCGGTGGACTCTTTCATTGGGGAAGGAAGAAGGGGCCTAAGCACGGCAGATGCCGTACACTTGAGTAAGGAAAACGAGACCGACGCTTTTTTCCAGGCCTGTTCGGACATACGGTTCCCGCGGAAGATCAAATTGGTGAGCCGTGTGATGGGGAAAACCCTTTCCCCCACGGTTCCGGGGCCTAATTAGAATGAGAAGGGGTTTTCCACCACATCATTGCATGCAAGGGGGGCTCGCTCGATTCCCGATTGGTCCGACTCGTAATTCACTTCTGACCCCGTGTTCGATAGCCCGACCGTAGTGATGTTAATTGTGGTTACACCCGGGCCATCTTTATTCCATTTCAAAATTTTCCCAAGGGGTCCCCCATAGCCCTCGATTTATGTGTTATTTATCCATTCCTACTTTTTTTTGCCAATGTTGGTGACTGGAGATAACTCTCTTCAAAATTTTTTGGGATGGGAGGGAGTGGGGGCTTGCTTCATATTTGTTAATTTTATTTCTGGTTTTTCACGACTTCAGGCAGATAAAGTAGCTATAAAAGCTATGCTTGTCAATCGAGTAGGTGATTTTGGATTAGCTCCTGGGGTTTTGGGTTGTTTTACTCTATTTCAAACGGGAGACTTTTCCCAAACCCTTTTTGCTCGTGCTAGTGCCCCAGAAATTCTTGGATTTCTTGCAATATGAAAATTGAATCCATTTAAATCTTATTTGTATTTTTCTTTTTTTTGGTGCTGTTGGGAAATCTGCACAGATAGGATCCAAAACTTGGTCACCTGATGCCCCCGGGGGGGCCCTCCAGTATCCGCTTTGATTCATGCAGCTACTATGGTAACAACTGGCGTTTTCATGATAACAATTCCCCCCCTTTATTTGAATACCCACCTACGGCTTTGATTGTTATTACTTTTTCAAGGGCTATGACGTCATTCCTTGCGGCAACCACTGGAATATTTCAGAATGATCCCCAAAGGGGGCAAAAATTCAACTTGCAGTCAATTAGGCTATTGATCTTTTTCTTGCGGCATCTCTAACTATTCGGTTAGCGTCTTTCACTTAATGAATCCCCCTTTTTCAAACATTACTATTCCTGAGTGCAGGTTCGGTTTATTCATGCCATGTCGGAATTTAGCAAGATATGCGGAAGATGGGGGGGCTTGCCTCCTCGTTCCCCTTTTTCCCATGCCTTTCTATCCTTTTTAATTGGATTTCCTTTTCTAACTGGATTTTTTTTCCAAAGATGTGATCTTGGAAACTCGCTTACACTAAGTATACCATCGGGGGGAACTTTGCTTTCTGGTTGGGAAGTGTCTCTGTCCTTTTCACTTCTTATTACTCCTTTCGTTCCTTTTTCTAACATTTCTAGTACCAACTAATTCATTCGGGCGAGACATCTTACGATGTCATGATGCGCCCCTTCCTATGGGCCCTTCCTTTAATACTTCTGGCTCTCGGGGTCTCTTTGTAGGATCTTGGCCAAAAATGTGACCTGTTAGCCCTTTAAATAAGTACTGTGACGAAGCGGTTTTGCTCACCCCGACACGATCGTACGAGGGCACAATTCACCCAACACGATCATCCGGGGTGAACAAGAACTGGGGATCGGATGCGGGCGAAATTCCCACCAATGGCTGAGATGTTCAGTCCCCACTCCCTCCCCCTTTTGGGGGGTCCCCCCCCTACAGGGGAGCAGAAAAGGGAGGAGGAAAAAGGCCCCGGTGAACCGTCATAATTAGTGAACAAGTGTAAGCTTCGCTGCCCGACAGTATGGAGTACTGACCACACCGAGGGGCCCTGAAGCGGGGACGGGAACAGGGGGAATCAATGTGTTCCAATTTCTGGCCTTGCACCGACCATCCGGACCATGGACTAAACGGCCACTGCCTGAAAGGACTTTTCCAGGGGACCGCCGCCCCCCCCCAAGGTACATCTCGCGCCTATGGGCCGCCCTTTTCCGAAAACCTCGAAACTGGAAGGATAAAAACCCCCAAGGGGGACTCCGAGCTACAAGTCCTACGACACAGGGCGGGATTCTCTAAAAAACCAAGGTCGTGGGTGGCCAAAAAGGGCCCGCCCAAGGCGGGGTCTCAGCAAAATGCGAAGGTTGCAACAAGCCGGCCGGCCAAAAGAATCAACTCGTTTTTTTCGATCTGGTAGGCTCATAATAGGGAATACCCTAACCCTGGGAACCGGGGCCTGGCCATCCCTTTCGGTCGACGTTTCCGGGTTTGTCCGTCGACAGCTGAATGTTTCGATCTGGTTCGATTCAATCGCATCTCCCAAAACCCTTTTCCCGTGGGTTTTCGGACGTTTTTCATTCTTCACCCGGTCCTTAGTAGCCTTTCCCAAAATCAACCTAACCGCTTACCTTTGGAAAGGCGCTTTAAACCTTCCCCCCTTACGCCTTTATATATAATAAAAAAAAGTTCTAGTTGTATATAGAATTAGCCAGATCGTCGAAGCATGAACAGAATCGCCTTGTTCTGAAGGCCTAGCGAGTTCCTTTTTTTTTTTTTTAAAGGCGGTCCTTTTCTTTCCTCGGACCGATGACTCGCTTTTTCAGGGACTGCTAACTATTATAGGGGGGATGCCGCCCCCCCGGGGCTACCAGTAACTTCGGTTGTTGAATCTCGTGCAAGTTAGGTTGTGGTTGTATTGGCTGCAAGCGGAACGTGGCGCCAAAGGGGTGTGTTGACCATCACTCTCGCTTCGTGTAATGTCGTATGTATGATAGAGGTAGTGTGGTGATTGACCTCAATGCTAATGGTGATCCCCAAGGTTCAACGAATGAATGGCCATATGTTTCCCGGATAGAATGATGGTTTTCCCCTGATGTCTCCCCGGGCCCGGGCCCTAATAGAATAGATAGGCGAAGCAGTCAATACAGTCTGTTCTCGCCTATCGATAGATAACCGGGGCCCTTTCCAAAACTCAAACCATTTGAAAAGGGTTCTCTTTTTCTTGTTATTGAAATGGTATTCTCCGCCCCTGTCCCAAAAAAAGTAAAGGGGGGAACTGGAAGAGAAGGAAAAAAAAGCAAAGGATTGACAAGTCTAAGGGGGGAAAAATGGCTGACACGTTGACTGCCTTCGATAGGAAAAAAAAAACCCGGGGGTCAACCCAACCCCGGGGGGGACCCCAACCGAAAGGCGCTAGACGGACTGGGGGAAGCGAGATAAAGAAAGCGGGTGGCCCTATGTTTTAAAAACCTTTGGGGGGAGTCTTTCTCCAAGAGAAAAAAGAAAGTTTTTGGGCAAACAAGAAAGGAACCCCCGGGGCCTTTTAACAAATTTTTTTTTTTTTTTCCCCCCCTTTTTTTTTCCCCCCGGGGGGGCCCCCCGGGGGGTTGGTTGGGTTTTTTTTTTAAGGGGGGGGCCCCCCCCCCCAAATTTTTTTCCCCCCCCTTTTTTTTTTTTTCCCAAAAAGGGGGGGGGGGGTTTTTAAAAAACCCCCCGGGAATTTTTTAAAAAAGGGGGTTGGGGAACCCCCAAGGGAAAACCCAAAAAAATGTTTTTTTTTAAAGGGGGGGGGGGGCCCCCCAAACCCCTTTTGGGAAAAAAAAAAACCGGGGGCCCCTTTTAAAAACCCCCCCCCCCAAAAAACCTTTTAAAAAACCCCCTTTTTTTTTGGAAAAACCCCCCCCAAAAAGGGGGGGGGAAAAAAAAAAAAAAGGTTAAACCAAAAAATCCCGGGGGGCCCCCCCAAAAAAAAAAAAAGGGTTCCCCCGGGGGGGGAAAAAAAACCCCCCGGGAAAAAAAAAAAAGGGGGGAAAAAAAAGGGTTTTTTTAAAAAAAACCCGGGGGGAATTTTTAAAAAAAAAAAAATTTTTTTTTTAAAAAAGGGGGGGGGGCCCCCTTTCCCCCAAAAGGGGGGGTTTTGGGGAAAAAGGGGGGAAAAAGGGGGAAAAATTTGGGGGGCCCCCAAGGTTCAAAAAAAAGGAAAAACCCCAAGGAAAAGGGGAAAAGGGGGCCCCCCAAAAAAGGGGCCCCCTTCCCGGGAAAGGGGCCCCTTTAAAAAAAAAAAAAAACCCGGGGCCCCCCGGGGGGGGAAAAAATTTTTCCCCTTGCAAAAAAAAAAGGGGGGGGGGGCCCCCCCGGGGGGCCCTTTTTTTAAGGGAACCCCCCCCCGGCGGGGTTTTTCCCCGGGGGGCCCCCGGGGGGGTTTTTTTTTTAAAAAAAAAAGGCCCCTTTTTTTTGGGGGGGGGAGGGGGGTTTGGGGGGGGGCCCCCGGGGTTTCCCGGGGGGTTTTTTCCCCCCCCCAAAGGGGGGGAAAAAAGGAAAAAACCCCCCCCCCCCCCCCGGGGGGGGGGGGAAAAAAAAAAACCCCAAAAAGGGGGGGGGGCCCCCCGGGGGGGAAAAAAAAAATTAAACCCCCCCCCCCCTTTTTTTTTTTTGGGGTCCCCCAAAAAAGGGGGGGCCCCCCCGGGGGGGGTTTTGGGGGCCCCCCCCCCAAATTTTTTTTTTAAAAGGTTTTTAAAAAAGGGGGGTTTTCCCCCCCCCCCCGGGGGGGGTTTTTTTTTTAAAAAATTTTCCCCCCCAAAAAGGGGGGAAAAAAAAAAACCCCTTAAAGGGGGGTTTTTTCCCTTTTTTTAAAAAAAAAGGGGGAAAAAAGGGGGGCCCCCAAAAAAAGGGGAAAAAAAAAAACCCCAAAGGGAAAAAAAATTTTTTGGAAAGGGGGGGGGCCCAAAGGTTTTTAAAAAAACCAAAAAAAGGGAAAACCTTAAAAACCCCCCCGGGGGAAGGGGGGGAAAAAAAAAAAAATTTTTTTTTTTTTGGGGGCCCCCCTTTTAAAACCCCCCCCCCGGGAATTAAAAAAAAAGGGGAAAAATTTTTTTTCCCCAAAAAAATTTTCCGGAAGGGGAAAGAAAATTTTTGAAAAAAAAATTTTTTTCCCTTTAATCCCAAAAAATTTTTTTTCCCCAAAATCCCGGGGGGAAAAAAAAACCAAACCGAAAAAAAAAACCCCCCCCCCCCCCCCCCCCAAAAAAAAAAAAAATTTTTGGGGGGGCCCTAAAAGGGGCCCCCCCTCCCCCCCCCTAAAAAAAAAGGGGGGGGGAAAAAAAAAAAAAAAAAGGGGGCCCCCCCCCCCTTTTTTTTTTTAAAAGAAAAAAAGGGGAAAAGCCAAAAAGGGCCCCCCCCCCCCGGGGGGGGGTTTTTCCCCAACCCTTGGGGGGGGAAAATTTTTTAAGGGCCCCCCCAAAAAATTTCCCCCCTTTTAAAAAACCCCCCCCCCAAAAAAAAAGGAAAAAAAACCCTTTTAAAAAAAAAAAAAAAAAAAAAAGGGGGGGTTTGGGTTTCAAAAATTTTAAAAAAAAAAGGAAAAACTTTTAAAAAACCCCCCAAAAAAACCCCCCCCCTTTTGAAAAAGGGGGGGGGGGAAAAACCCCCCCAAAAAAAAACCCCCGGGCCCCCCCCAAA